>NC_091979.1:217392949-217692949 GCF_044704955.1 Pristiophorus japonicus | reverse complement strand
TGTGAGCTGCGAGGAGGATGCTGTGAGGCTGCAGAGCGACTTGGATAGGTTAGGTGAGTGGGCAAATGCATGGCAGATGAAGTATAATGTGGATAAATGTGAGGTTATCCACTTTGGTGGTAAAAACAGAGAGACAGACTATTATCTGAATGGTGACAGATTAGGAAAAGGGGAGGTGCAAAGAGACCTGGGTGTCATGGTACATCAGTCATTGAAGGTTGGCATGCAGTTGCAGCAGGCGGTTAAGAAAGCAAATGGCATGTTGGCCTTCATAGCAAGGGGATTTGAGTACAGGGGCAGGGAGGTATTGCTACAGTTGTACAGGGCATTGGTGAGGCCACACCTGGAGTATTGTGTACAGTTTTGGTCTCCTAACCTGAGGAAAGACATTCTTGCTATTGAGGGAGTGCAGCGAAGGTTCACCAGACTGATTCCCGGGATGGCGGGACTGACCTATCAAGAAAGACTGGATCAACTGGGCTTGTATTCACTGGAGTTCAGAAGAATGAGAGGGGACCTCATAGAAACATATAAAATTCTGACGGGGTTAGACAGGTTAGATGCAGGAAGAATGTTCCCAATGTTGGGGAAGTCCAGAACCAGAGGTCACAGTCTAAGGATAAGGGGTAAGCCATTTAGGACCGAGATGCGAAGGAACTTCTTCACCCAGAGAGTGGTGAACCTGTGGAATTCTCTACCACAGAAAGTTGTTGAGGCCAATTCACTAAATATATTCAAAAAGGAGTTAGATGAGGTCCTTACTACTAGGGGGATCAAGGGGTATGGCGAGAAAGCAGGAATGGGGTACTGAAGTTGAATGTTCAGCCATGAACTCATTGAATGGCGGTGCAGGCTAGAAGGGCCGAATGGCCTACTCCTGCACCTATTTTCTATGTTTCTATGTTTCTATGTTTCTATGAGTCCCAGGGTTTTGACCAAGCAACGATGTACGAACGGCGATATATTTCCAAGTCAGGATGGTGTGTGACTTGGAGGGGAGCTTGCAGGTGATGGTGTTCCCATGCGCCTGCTGCCCTTGTCCTTCTAGGTGACGGAGGTGGCGGGTTTGAAAGCTGTTGTCGAAGAAACCTTGGCGAGTTGCTGCACTGCATCTTGTAGATGGTAGACACTGCAGCCATGGTGAAGGGCGTGAATGTTTAAGGTGGTCTGCCAGGTCATGAGTTTGATCAGTGGTCTGTGCTGAGTTAGTCAATTTCAGTCAGGGCTGATACATTGACCGCAGTGCCTCTGGGCGAGGGAGGATGAGGAATGGTGGTTGGGTGAGGTATTGGAGGGAGGCTGGTATCCCTGGAAGAAGAATAAAAGACTTGCATTTCTATAATGCATTTTATGACCACCGGATGTCTCAAAACGCTTTACAGCCAATGAAGTACTTTTTGAAGTGTAGTCACTGTTGTAATGTGGAAAACGCGATAGCCAATTTGCACTCAGCAAGCTCCCACAAACAGCAATGGGATAATGAGCAGATCATCAGTTTTTTTGTTATGTTGATTGAGGGTTAAATATTGGGTGGGACACTGGGGATAGCACCCCTTGCTCTTCTTCAAATAGTGTCATGGGATCTTTTACGTCTACTTGAGAGCACAGACGGGACCTCAGTTTAACTTCTCATCCAAAAGACAGCACCTCCAACAGTGCAGCACTCCCTCAGCACTGCACTGGAGTGTCAGCTTAGATTTTTCGATATGGAACTATAAGTCTCAAGTTTGGCAGTGATGTCCACTGAACCTACTTCTTCAAGTGCAAACGAAATGTCGGGATTTCCCCAATCTCCTGTTGTAAGATTGGCAGAACTGCTGGAGAAACTGGGCAAACGTCCACTAACCATCTTCTTCAGAGTTTCCACCAATCATACCTCAGAGGTTCAGCAGGAAAGCGGTAGAGTCCATTTGGAAAGTCCAGGCGCAAATCTCGACTTGAAGAGGCCCTGCTTTGATTTTCTTGCAGTTATAGTATTGGATTGAAATGTTGTGGAAGTGATGATTGTTTAAGGTTTGGTGAACAGCAAACTTCCATTTGGAGTTTTGTCCCCTATTAGACAGAAGTGGTTTCAAACCCCGACACATCCGATAACCTCAATTTTAGTTGTTTCAAAAAAAAAACTGGATAAATATTTGGTTCGGAATGGGTCTGAGGTTATGGAGTGGAATGGAGCAAGAGTTCGTGCCTTCAGGAGAGCATATTAAAACAAAAATAGTGCAACAGAACAGTGCCTTGAGTATTGAACAAAGAAAGACTGCAGGAGGTATAAGTAGTGTTAGTTTAGAGTAAAGGTCTCCACTTGACCATCTTTTGGTTAATAAATGAATCATTCAGTCTGGCACTGACCCATGTAGCCCAGAAGATTCCTGGTTCAATGTTGATCTGGCTGGCCTCAGCAGTTGGGGCACTACAATGGACCCCATTGCTTTGGGAAAGGGGAAAAAAATAAGCCAGCATCCGTATTCCTGATTACGATGCCGGACCTCTGCAGGCACTGTAAGTGCAAGTGAGGGCATGATCGGGCTCAGTCACAGTGCCCCTCAAGGCCAAACCGCCTGTTGATGCTCACTTCCAAAATTCCTGTGATTCTAGAACAGTCCCAGCGGATTGAAAGGTAGCAAATGTAACACCGCTATTCAAGAAAGAGAGAGAGAAAACAGGCCAGTTAGCCTGAAATCAGTTGTCGGGAAAATACTGGAATCTATTGTTAAGGAAGTGGTATCAGGGCACTTAGAAAATCGTAACATGATTAGGCAGAGTCAAAGTGGTTTTACGAAAGGGAAATCGTATTTGATAAATTTATTAGTGTTTTTTGAGGACGTAACAAGCAGGGTAGATAAAGGGGAACCAGTGGATGTAGTATATTTGGATTTTCAAAAGGCATTCGATAAGGTGCCACATAAAAGGTTATTACACAAGATAAGGGCTCATGGGATTGGAGTGAATGGATTTGCAAGGATAGAGGATTGGTTAATGGACATAAAACAGAGAGTAGGGATAAACGAGTCTTTGAGGTTGGTAGTGGGGTGATGCAAGGATCAGTGCTGGGGCCTCAGCTATTTATCATCTCGATTAATGACCTAGATGAAGGGACTGAGTGTAATCCAAATTTGCTGATGATACAAAGCTAGGTGGAACAGTAAGCTGTGAGGAGAACACAAAGAGTCTGCAAAGGGATATAGATAGACTAAGCGAGTGGGTAGTAAGGTGGCAGATGAGGTATAAGGTAGGGAGATGTGAGGTTATTGACTTTGGTAGGAAGAATAGTAAAACAGAATATTTTTCAAATGGTGAAACTTTTAAATATTGGTGTTCAGAGAGATTTGGGTGTCCTTCTACAAGAAACACAGAAAGCTAGCATGCAGGTACAGCAAGGAAGGCAAATGGCATATTGTCCTTTATTGCAAGGGGGTTGGAGTATAAGAGACAACACCTGGAGCACTGTGCACAGTTTTGGTCTCCTTATCTAAGGAAGAAAGAAAGACTTGAATTTCTATAGCGCCTTTCACGACCACTGGATGCCTCAAAGCGTTTTACAGCCAATGAAGTACTTTTGGAGTGTTGTCTCTGTTGTAATGTAGGAAACCTGGCAGCCAACTTGTGCACAGCAAGCTCCCACAAACAGCAAAGTGATAATTACTAGATAATCTATTTTTTTGTTATGTTGATTGAGGGTTAAATATTGACCAGATCACCAGGGATAACTCCCGTTCTTCGAAAAAGTGCCATGGGATCTTTTACGTCCAACTGAGAGGACAGACGGGGCCTCGGTTCAACGTCTCATCCGAAAGACGCAGTATAGCACCCCCTCACGACTGCACTGGAGTGTCAGCCTAGATTTTTGTGCTCAAGTTCCTGGAGTGGAACGAATGTTCACGAGATTGATTCCTGGGATGAGAGGGCTGTCTTATGATGAGAGATTGTGTATAATGGGCCGACACTCTGTGGAGTTTAGAAGAATGCGAGGTGATCTCATTGAAACATACAAGATTCTGAAGGGGATTGACAGGATAGATGCTGAGAGGTTGTTTCCTATGGCTGGAGTGCCTAGAACTTGGGGGCACATTCTCAGGATAAGGGGTAAGCCATTTAAGACAGAGATGAGGAGGAATTTCTTCACTCAGCGGGTTGAGAGTCTTAGGAATTCTCTGCCCCAGAGGGCTGTGGATGCCAAGTCTCTGAATATATTCAAGGCTGAGCTAGATAGATTTTTGATCTAGGGGAATCAAGGGTATGGAGATCGGGCGGGAAAGTGGAGTTGAGGCCAATGATCAGCCATGATCTTATTGAATGGCAGAGCAGGCTCGAGGGCCCGTATGGCCTACTCCTGCTCCTATTTCTTATGTTCTTATGTTCTCGTTCCACCTCCATAACCTCATCAACCTCTGCCTGTGCTGCTGCTGAAACTCTCATCCATGGCTTTGGCACCTGCAGATTGGTCATTTGAGCAAGGTAGCAGAGTATAACTGATACTGATAGATCTGCACCCCTGTAAAAGTCAGTACCTACAGGATAGAAAGGAAAAGAAAATTACCGCGGAAAAGAAACCCATTTCCACTCACTCTGCTCTGTACTTGAACTTCCTGCTCCCTGGAGACGTGGCTTTTCTACTGTTAGGTCATCTACCTGTGAGATACAAGAACAATTTAATTATATATGTTTGTGTTATCAAGTTTTTGGCTGTTTTCTCCTTCTCTCTTGAAGGCCCAGTTCCCACTTTCGCGCCTGAGCCCAGATGGTGAATGTTGGCAGCCTCTTTGATCGTGGAGGTAGCACCCATGATATGCAGTTACTTGATTGTGACTGCCTGCCTCGCTTCCTTGGCTACGTCCGTAACCGGGTGTCCCCAGAGAGGGAGCACGTGGTGTCTTCCAGTACGCTGGAGGCCTCCAGTGACTGGTGGGCATCGAGGGTCTGGGCTGCATAGTCTATACCAGGAGCAACATTATGCTTCAATTTTGTTTTACTTAGTTTATTGTTTGTACCCCTTCAAAAATGAGGCACTTTTGTTAATTTAATTTCAACTGATGAAAGTAATCCTATTTGGAATTTTAAAGGTGTTAATTGAGTTTAGTACCTCACTATAATAGAAATTGTGGGAATGAGCCCTCAACTTAACTCAAAATATGTGCACTCCATCTTAGATTTAGGCGATTGGTCATCTACTGTAAATTTTGGTTTACTTTTGAATATTTTCAGCTCCATAGCAGCAGGCAATTGCTTTTTAAATTAAGAAGCCAGGGTGAAGGGTCAGGGCTCACAGTGCAGAATACAACCAAAACTGAAAGAGGAAAAGTGTGAGATAAAACAACTAAGTAAAAATGAAGTGAAATAATTAGTTTGAGTAGCAAGTAGTGTGCGTCAGTGTGAGTCTTGATTTCAACATAATGGCAATGCAGAACAGCTGAAAAGTTAGCATGTACAATAATTTGGAGCTTAAGAGCAACAAGAGATGTATTCACGCCAGTAGTGAGAGTGAGATGCACAGAAACAGGCAAACAAGCTGCTCGGTAACATTTATCTTCTGCCCACTGAGAGTGCAGGTTGGTGAGTCACTCACCCCCGTATGACGGAAGTGGAATTCATGCAGGAGGACTTGGGGGGGCAAGGCAATAATAGTCTGTGCGCCCTTTGTGCTGGAATATTGTCCTGACCACACTCTTCAGGTAACCAGACTCTTGAAACACACCCAACTGAGGAGAGTTTGTTACAGGCAGCACTCATTCGCACCACATGATGCCTGATCCAAAATAGACTGGGGTGGGGCAAGGCTGTCACATGCTCTGACTACACATGGATGAACTGAGGGTTGATCCAGCACGTGCAGAGCAGCGCATTTGTATGTACATGATTGGTTTTGCGTTTGGCACTGCTTTTTATTTTAAATCCAGCACTTGAAAATCAAAGTTTTCCTATCCAATTTTCATTTCTCAGAATGACTGCATGGCCATCTCCAAAATTGTACTGTCCAATTCAAACTAGAGAAGTGGTCACGGGCCTGATCTCTACCAGAGGTACACAATATCCACAGCAGATTAGTGCAATAGTGTCAATCAGTGCTGGTCTTAACTAGGATCTGGGACTACTTGTGGCCCTTCTGCCTGACACCTGTAGCCCACAGAATATCTGCAGCCCAATGGGTCTCTCTTCAGAACCTGACAACACAGAGAAAGTGTGTAAGAGAAAGCAAGATAGTGGACTTCAATAAAAAGTTAGTGAGTGAAAAGACAATGCCATAGCAAGACTTGCTATATATGCACTGGTATCTGATGGGTGAAGAATTCTTAATACTCCTGCAGTGGATGGTGCTTGCTGAAGTTCTCGGTGACTCTCGATTCCTACTGAAGCTGACTTGGCATCGACCTGAGCACAGCAGCTGACTTCAGGGAACATCTCTTGGATTGGTGGTTCGAGTTGCCTCCTGCTTTCTTGTTGTGGAAGTGTAACTTAAAGTTAAAAAAAAGCAGTAAGAGTTTCATTAGTGGATTAGTCTCACTTAAAAAAGAGATTAAATAAAAGCTGTCTGCATAGTGCATGGCACAGTAAATCACTGTTAAGCAAATGGTTTTATTTTACTGAGTGACAAGCCTCTTGGAATGATTGTGAATTTCCTACCACAGTGCTTCCCCTACCCCCACTCCAGGCTGTCACCGGCTGCTGGAGGGAGTCAGAGCATGCAGCCAGGTCCTCTTCCCTTCCGATGGGTGGAAGACATCTCCCCAGGAGATCAAAACACGTTGCACGTTGCCCAGGAGGGCACAAGCGGGGATGTGATCAGGAGGACCTGGGTGCAGTTGCCCAAACCTTTCAACGATCTCAGTAGATCACAAAACGTTAGTATAAAGCTACACTCAACCTCAACCTGCTGTGCCACTCATCACATCCCCATCACTCTGCCTTCCCTAACCTACTCCTGCACATCCTTACTCACACTAACATACCTTGCACCTCCTACATCCCCCTCTATCTACATTATCACCACCCCATCTCACTAGCCACCCCTCACACTCACCCTAATCCTAGTCCAATCATACCAACTAACAACACACAAGGATAGGCACTTGGGTGTTTTATCCAATGTTTATGTACCTTTATTTTCAATTATCAACACTTTCCAGTCTTGGATAGATGTGTGCACCTTTGGAAGGGGCTTCGTGAGTTGCAGTGAATGGCAAGACATAACAGTACACCCTGCAATGGTGATGAGTGTGAAAGGAATGTATTGTCGGGATGGTTATTGTAGGGATGTTTCACGGCGTTGGTGTGGGGTGGTGCCAACCCTGCACATCATGTGGCAGCCAGGATGTACAGGGTTAAGTGAAATAAATCTGGCCATGATGAGGCCATCCCTGGCCTCCTGGGCAGCAATGTGCTTGGGTGCTGATGGCTTGATCCTGTGCAGCATCAGGTGATTGCAAAGAAGGTTAGTGTTGTTGGTGCTGCTGGTGTTGGGGCTCATCGTGGTCCAATTCTGAGGTCCAAGGTGAGACAGTATAAACAGCATCCATGCTGATGGAATAGATGGCAGGTGAAGTAGAGATGACAGAAGCGATCTGTCAATGGTAGGAGAGGTAATGAGGTGAGACTGGATGGAGACTTTGATGGGAACACTTGCAGCCTCCTGATTCTGTTCTGGAAATGTAGTGAGGAACAGCAGGTGGGAGCTTTTACTGTACATTTGAAGCGGTCAATTAGCTGGAGTAATAGCCACTGAACTCCTGCCTCAGGTTGACCAACGGGTCACTGTGGTTCCCGTGGCCATGAAGTTAAAGTTACAAAGAAAGGTCAAAAAAACCTGTCAAATAGATTATAATTAGTTTAATTGGGTCACCACTGCTGCCTGTTGGGTCTGCTCAATGCTGACAGACCAGACATTGGGAAAGGCACCTGGCAGGGGTTGATAGTGGGTTTCCGAACCGCTGTCAAAAAAATACATTTTCCCACCCGACCCGCCATCGATCCCACCCGCTGACACCCCGGATAATTCCATCCGGAATTTTTTCATGCCTCAAGTCTGAGCAATAGCTCCCACCATTTACCTTTGATGGGTCCACTCTTAATCCTTCTTTATCTTTTTTTATTTAATTGGTTTCACGATCTCCTTTGATCTCAAGAACTCCAACTTCTCCATTACTAAAGATGCCTCCTTTCATTTGTTTCTGCTAAAACTTATTTTCCCCCAACAACTATTAACTGTCTATAAAGCACAAGTCCATCAGTCTTGAACACAGCTCCCATATCGAGGGAGGGTCATCTGGCAGAACTCACACTCCTTGTCTTTTGATGGGCAACACCTTTCAACATTTTTGTCTGTATTTTTTAAACTGCTACTCTAGTACTACATCCTCATTAAATCAAGATTCATCACACTATTCTTCTCTAATTCGTTCTTTCCCAGGACCTCAAGACTACTTAACCTCTTATAGTCTTCCCATCCTCTTACAATTGAAAGACTTTTAAAACCCTAACTTTCCACTACTTACTGATTGTCTCATCTTCTCTTCAACTCTTTTCAGCTTGGTGGTGTTCTGTCCTATAGGCCTTGGTCCACTGCCTTGGTTGCTCTATAATGTTGCCAACTCTGGTTGGAGGCATTCCTGTTTGATCACATGAGATCTGATCACATGACCCCTAACCAAGTGATGCCTGACCACATGACATCTGATTATGTGGCATTCGATCACATGACATTTGTTCACATGACTTCTACAAATTCTATTGCCATTGTTGGATCGAAAGGTTGGGTCCTCTGTAGCGGAGTAGTTTTGCTTGTAGTTTTGCACCAGGAGCTGCTGTGCAACAAGTTTCAAGAACCCGTGAATAAGTGAAGATGAAGGGAATACCGAGTGGGGATTCAGGGGAATCCTGAGGGTGGCGATCAGAGGGAACCCGAGGATGGGGAAAGAGGGAGACCAGAGGGTGGTGATCAGGGGGAACCCAAGGGTGGTGATCAGAGGGAAACCCGAGGGTGATGATCAGAGGGAAACCCGAGGGTGGTGATCAGAGGGAAACCCGAGAGTGGGGATCAGGGGGAAACCCGAGAGTGGGGATCAGGGGGAAACCCGAGGGTGGGGATCAGGGGGAAACCCGAGAGTGGGGATCAGGGGGAAACCCGAGGGTGGGGATCAGGGGGAAAACCCGAGGGTGGGGATCAGGGGGAAACCCGAGGGTGGTGATCAGGGGGAAACCCGAGGGTGGGGATCAGGGGGAAACCCGAGGGTGGGGATCAGAGGGAAACCCGAGAGTGGGGATCAGGGGGAAACCCGAGAGTGGGGATCAGGGGGAAACCCGAGGGTGGGGATCAGGGGGAAACCCGAGGGTGGGGATCAGGGGGAAACACGAGGGTGGGGATCAGGGGGAAACACGAGGGTGGGGATCAGAGGGAAACCCGAGGGTGGGGATCAGAGGGAAACCCGAGGGTGGTGATCAGAGGGAAACCCGAGGGTGGGGATCAGAGAGAAACCCGAGGGTGGGGATCAGAGGGAAACCCGAGGGTGGGGATCAGAGGGAAACCAGAGGGTGGGGATCAGAGGGAAACCCGAGGAACTTTCCCCCCCACCCCCCATTTCTGAGACCCCTCCCTATATTTCAGAGTCCCCCAATTGCGGAGAATCTCAGATGTCTACTCCAGCCAATATAGAGCTATCCAGCCTAATCCCACTTTCGAGCTCTTGGTCCATAGCCCTGTAGATTATGGCACTTTAAGTGCACATCTAAGCACTTTTTAAATGTGATGAGGGTTTTTGCCTCTACCATCCTTTCAGGCAGTGAGTTCCAGACCCCCACAACCCTCTGGTGAAGAAATTTCCCCTCGTTTTTCCTCTAAACCTATCCAATCTTTCCTCATAGCTAAAATTCTCCACTCCCGGCAACATCCTCATAAATCTCCTCTGTGCCCTCTCTACTGCAACCACATCTTTTCTGTAATATGGTGACCAGAACTGCATGCAGTACTCTAGCTGTGGCCTAACTAGTGTTTTATACAGTTCAAGCATAACCTCCCTGCTCTTGTACTCTATGCCTCGGCTAATAAAGGCAAGTATTCGATATGCCTTCTTAACTACATTATCTACCTGCCCTGCTACCTTCAGGGATCTGTGGACATGCACTCCGAAGTCCCTTTGCTGCTCTACACTTCAGTGTCCGACCATTTAATGTGTATTCCCTTGCCTTGTTAGCTCTCCCCAAATGCATTACCTCACACTTCTCTTGAATTCCATTTGCCACTGTTCTGCCCACCTGACCAGTTCATTGCTATCTTCCTGCAGTCTACAGCTTTCTTCTTCATGATCAGCCACACAGCCAATTTTAGTATCATCTGCAAACCTCTTAATCATACCTCTTACATTCAAGTCTAAATCATTGATATATACCACAAAAAGTAAGGGACCTAGTACTGAGCCCTGCACAACCCCACTGGAAACAGCCTTCCAGTTACAAAAACAGCCATCAACCATTACCCTTTACTTCCTGCCTCTGAGCCAATTTTGGATCCAACTTGTCACTTTGCCTTGGATCCCATGGGCTTTTACTTTCATGACCAGTCTGCCATGTGGGGCCTTATCAAAAGCCTTGCTAAAAATACAAATACACTACATCAAACACTCTAACCTCATCTACCCTCCTCAAAAAATTCAATTAAGTTAGTCAGACATGACTAACTTAATAAATCCATGCTGACCCGCTTCCTCTAATTGGGCTGGGAAATGCGCTGGGCAGGCTTAACAAGCCCCATCAACATAAATTCATTTTCCACAGCGGGATGGAGCCAACAACAGGGCCGTGACCCGCCACCGACATTGCCTGCACCGGAACCGTCCAGGTGATCAGCATCCCGGCTTATGTCTTAATAGCATGAAGGATAAACAAAATTATTATCCTATCAAAGGGCATGGTGGAGGTAAAGATGCAGTGATTCAGTCATGTGTTACATGAGGGATAAAGGTTGTCAGCGGTAGTGTCTTCGTGACATCCAGAGGTGACGGGATCTGACACATCTGGCAGATATAAAACTTGATGTTGGTCTTACCAGTTGAACAAAGTGGAGCAACGGTAGTGAGCATATTGGTCAAGATCATCAAAATTAGAGTTGGTGAAAAAGGTTAGCTTTCCTTTTAGGAGAGCTAGTAACTGTACCAACAGGGCAGAAGAGGAGGATTCACTGAAAGTACAAGACACATAGCTTTTGCAAAGGAGTAGACCAACAATGCCTCTCTTCGGTGGTGTTTAACAACTCCTAGCATGGATTTACAGCAGTTTTTAGCAGAGAGAACGTTGGTTTCATATTGAACACTTGTTTGATTTCTTCCCCACCAAGTCCACATGTCACTGAGCTCCCATTCTCGACTACGAGTCAAAAGCCTGCAGACATAGCCCCTGTTACTATAACAAAGGTCAGCTAATAATAAGTAGCTCCCAGATCTATAAAATTCAAAATGAGACATTGCGTACCACCAGTCTTGTTCCGGTAGTTTTCCAGTTTCTTCCTGAGATCAAATCTTTTGATTTCCTTCATAACGTCCAGAAGAACCTGTATGTTATCTGGTGCCAGTCGCCCCACTTTTTCCTGATCAGTGCAGACATCCATAAAATTCTAAAGGAAGACAAATCACAAGCTTAGCTTCCACTATCTAGGTGAGGTTTCTTTAAAACATTTCCAACTTTCTCCTATCCTGTTCTGGGCTAAACTTTCACCTTCATTTTCGGCAGTACAGCTGATTTTGCTAGAGAAACCGCCCGCCGAAAGTTTCCCCCTTAGTTTTTGAATGGTACCACCCAAATCTCAAAACGTCCGCTGGAAGCAAACTGGCGAGAAAATCGCCAGAGCGTAAGTTTGGCCTCAACGGAAGCCGGTCCAGATCGCCGAGAGAACCACCTTGTGATAGCTGCTTAAACAGGGCGGTAGGTGAGTACTCTGCAAAGAAAGGTACGTTAAAGGTTCTTTATTACTGCGATTAGCTTTAAAAGTGACTTGGGAATTTTTAAAAACTTTTTATATACTTTTTTGTGAACATTATTTTTTAAGTTTTCCCCCTTCCCTAGGCCCAACTGCAGCCTCGGACTAAATTTTTAAAAACATTTTAAGAACCGCCCTGTTTTACTTAGTTTCCCTTTTAACCGCTGAGAAACCGCCGAGAATAATGGCGCAAGATCTATTTTCTCGCCGGGCGATTATTTTTAACTTAATAATGGAAATTTTCACCAGCATTATTTGAAAAACGTTAGTGTTTTTTCTGGGCATGCAATCGAGCATTGAGGGACTCTTGGGAAAGTCTAGCCCAATGACTTTTGATGGGACATAGTACCACAAGCACCAGGTACTTCAAGTGGCCGTTCTTCATGTCAGTCCAGACAGTTAATTTCCATTCACAATGACTTGAAAAACCTACCACAAAAACACTTAAAATCGCACCGGCCATTCTGGGAAACAGCAGCAAATATTCATGCAGCTGGTATCGACCCACTATCCAGATGGACGGAGTCGTGGAGCACATGCAACATAAATAACCAACACCTCATCACTGACCCAACAGCAGTCCCTGGCTTCAACCTCCCTCAGAGACAGTGGACAGCGCTTAACCCAATCCACACAGGGCATGGACGATGTGGCCACCTGCTCCACAAGTGGAAGATGAGGGACGACCTGAAGTATGACTGTGGCCATGAGTCTCAGAACATGGAACACATCACGTCACCCTGCCCACTAGGATATCTGTTGTGGGAGGTGTCTCATTTCTCCTCTCAGCATCTCAGGAGGTCATCAAATGGATAGCCAAATTAAACATCCCATTGTAAGTATTTTCATCTTATATACAAAAGTAGTAGGAGTCCAGACAGCTAATTCACCAGGTTAAGATATCATGAGGCTGAAATTGCCCCCCGACTAATAGTAGGTGCACCTACCGTTCTTTAAGATTTTTCTCCATCCCCAATCCATGCTGCGGAGAAGAGAGCGATTTTCAGGTCTTTTTTTTTTCCGGTTGGGGCGGATGACAGATCGGCTGCAGGGCGGAAGTGTCGTTGCTACGGGTCAGCCATTACTCCAGTGCCGTGCTGATGATGTCAGCGTCCCTCCCCTTTAACTCTGCACGTAGTTTAGTTACGCCCACTACACCCACTGGGCCCGGCCAAACCCGGGCCGCCATTGCCAGGCTGACCTCCGAGTCGGCCCACAAATAAAATAAAATGGAGTCGCTAGCAGCACGCTCTTCCCTTTAAGGGCGGACGCGCCACCCAGGCACACACAGCTTCCCACAGGCTGATCCGCTGCCAGGGGCAAGTACCCGCGGGAGGACGGAAAGGGGGTCAGCGCATGCCCGACGGGGCGAGAACACAGTGGCGCAGTGACAGGAAAATCAGGGAGGACAATTTATTAAATGTTGCTGGACTCTGCACTGACTAGGCGATGAGTTCTTACAGACCCGTGACCCCATCTTTGAGACGGTCACAGCTTTGAAAGAAAGGGGCAATTTCGGGCCCCATGTCCTCATTCAAAGCTCACACAACTGATTTCCAACCACGGATAGCAATCAGTAGCAGAAGCACTCGCTAATTTCTTGCTCGCACAAGGGTGATGATGCCGGCTGCAACTCCCTTGCCAGCCTGTTGGCTGAGATCAGAAGAGTTAACAGACTGGGCATTGAGCCTGGTTACTAAGTCAGCCACTAGGAAGTAATGTCTAAGCTCACCATTTTATTAAAAAAACCCACTTCCGTGCAAATGATTAAGGGGATTAGTGAAATTTTCAGTGCAAACTTAATATGTGCACTCGCACTAATAGAGCAGATTGTATTCCCGATATACACTCCAGCTTACCTTAATGTCCTGCAATTTGCTCTTAGATACTTGCAGTAAAAATGTTATATCATTGAGCTCTTTATCCTCAATCTGTTTGGAAAGGTTATAGAGCAGCACTCTGTAAATAGAAACAGGAGAGATGGTTTCTGAAGGAAATTCTGAAGCTATGTTCCGAGAACTGGAAATCACTTGTGCCGAGTGCATAAATCAACTCTTCTCTAAGGTACAATGTCCTGATGGTATGAAGCAATACAAATGTTGGAAAATTTTATTTTACAAATGTTCTCTCCTCCTATCCTTTAGGTATTGACTCACGCAGGTGGCCATTTTTTGTGTGTGAACAGACACAATAGAAACATAGAAACATAGAAAATAGGTGCAGGAGTAGGCCATTCAGCCCTTCGAGCCTGCACCACCATTCAATAAGATCATGGCTGATCATTCCCTCAGTACCCCTTTCCTGCTTTCTCTCCATACCCCTTGATCCCTTTAGCCGTAAGAGCCATATCTAACTCCCGCTTGAATATATCCAATGAACTGGCATCAACAACTCTCTGCGGTAGGGAATTCCACAGGTTAACAACACCCTGAGTGAAGAAGTTTCTCAGTCCTAAATGGCGTACCCCTTATCCTAAGACTGTGTCCCCTGGTTCTGGACTTCCCCATCATTGGGAACATTCTTCCCGCATCTAACCTGTCCAGTCCCGTCAGAATCTTGTAAGTTTCTATGAGATCCCCTCTCATCCTTCTAAACTCCAGTGTATAAAGGCTCAGTTGATCCAGTCTCTCCTCATATGTCAGTCCCGTCATCCCGGGAATCAGTCTGGTGAACCTTCGCTGCACTCCCTCAATAGCAAGAACGTCCTTCCTCAGATTAGGAGACCAAAACTGAACACAATATTTCCAGGTGAGGCCTCACCAAGGCCCTGTACAACTGCAGTGAGACCTCCCAGCTTCTATACTCAAATCCCCTAGCTATGAAGGCCAACATACCATTTGCCTTCTTCACCGCCTGCTGGACCTGCATGCCAACTTTCAATGACTGATGAACCATGACACCCAGGTCTCGTTGCATCTTCCCCTTTCTAATCTGCTGCCATTCAGATAATATTCTGCCTTCGTGTTTTTGCCCCCAAAGTGGATAACCTCACATTTATCCACATTATACTGCATCTGTCGTGCATTTGCCCACTCGCCTAACCTGTCCAAATCACCCTGCAACCTTTTAGCGTCCTCCTCACAGCTCATACCAGTTTAGTGTCATCTGCAAACTTGGAGATATTGCACACAATTCCTTCATCTAAATCATTAATGTATATTGTAAAGAGCTGGGGTCCCAGCACTGAGCCCTGCGGCACTCCACTGCCGTTCTGAAAAGGACCCGTTTATCCCGACTCTCTGCTCCCTGTCTGCCAACCAGTTCTCTACCACAGAAAGTTATTCAGGCCAATACACTAAATATATTCAAAAAGGAGTTAGATATAGTCCTTACTATTAGGGGGATCAAGGGGTATGGCGAGAAAGCAAGAATGGGGTACTGAAGTTGCATGTTCAGCCATGAACTCATTGAATGGCGGTGCAGGCTCGAAGGGCCGAATGGTCTACTCCTACTTCTATGTTTCTATGTTCCTCTATCCACGTCAGTACATTACCCCCAATACCATGTGCTTTAATTTTGCACACCAATCTCTTGTGTGGGACCTTGTCAAAAGCCTTTTGGAAGTCCAAATACACCACATCCACTGGTTCTCCCTTGTCCACTCTACTAGTCACATCCTCAAAAATTCCAGAAGATTTGTCAAGCATGATTTCCCTTTCATAAATCCATGCTGACTTGGACCGATCCTGTCACTGCTTTCCAAATGCGCTGCTATTTCATCTTTAATAATTGATTACAACATTTTCCCCACTACTGATGTCAGGCTAACCGGTCTTTAATTACTTGTTTTCTCTCTCCCTCCTTTTTTAAACAGTGGTGTTACATTAGCTACCCTCCAGTCCATAGGAACTGATCCAGAGTCGATAGACTGTTGGAAAATGATCACCAATGCATCCACTATTTCTATGGTCACTTCCTTAAGGACTCTGGAATGCAGACAATCAGGCCCTGGGGATTTATCAGCCTTTAATCCCATCAATTTCCTGAACACAATTTCCTGAAGAATAAGGATTTCCTTCAGTTCCTCCTTCTCACTAGACCCTCGGTCCCCTAGTATTTCTGGAAGGTTATTTGTGCCTTCCCTCGTGAAGACAGAACCAAAGTATTTGTTTAACTGGTCCGCCATTTCTTTGTTCTCCATTATCAATTCACCTGAATCCGACTGCAAGTTTGTTTTCACTAATCTTTTTCTCTTCACATATCTATAGAAGCTTTTGCAGTCAGTTTTTATGTTCCCAGCAAGCTTCCTCTCATACTCTATTTCCCCCCTCCAAATTAAACCCTTTTCCCTCCTCTGCTGCATTATAAAATTCTCCCAGTCCTCAGGTTTGCTGCTTTTTCTGGCCAATTTATATGCCTCTTCCTTGGATTTAACACTATCCCTAATTTCCCTTGTTAGCCACGGTTGAGCCACCTTCCCGATTTTATTTTTACTCCAGACAGGGATGTACAATTGTTGAAGTTCATCCATGTGATCTTTAAATGTTTGCCACTGCCTATCCACCGTCAACCCTTTAAGTATCACTTGCCAGTCTATTCTAGCCAATTCACGTCTCATACTTTCGAAGTTACCTTTCCTTAAGTTCAGGACCCTCGTCTCTGAATTAACTGTGTCACTCTCCATCTTAATAAAGAATTCCACTATATTATGGTCACTCTTCCCCAAGGGGCCTCGCACAACAAGATTATTAATTAGTCCTTTCTCATTACACATCACCCAGTCTAGGATGGCCAGTCCTCAAGTTGGTTCCTCGACATATTGGTCTAGAAAACCATCCCTAATACACTCCAGGAAATCCTCCTCCACTGCATTACTATCCGTTTGGTTAGCCCAATCTATATGTAGATTAAAGTCGCCCATGATAACTGCTGTACCTTTATTGCACACATCCCTAATTTCTTGTTTGATGCTGTCCCCATCCTCATTACTACTGTTTGGTGGTCTGGACACAACTCCCACTAGCGTTTTCTGCCCTTTGTTATTCCATAGCTCCACCCATACAGATTCCACATCATCCAAGCTAATATCCTTCCTTACTATTGCATTAATTTCCTCTTTAATCAGCAACACCACCCCACCTCCTTTTCCTTTCTGTCTATCCTTCCTAAATGTTGAATACCTCTGGATGTTGAGTTCCCAGCCTTGGTCACCCTGGAGCCATGTCTCCGTGATTCCAATTACATCATATTCGTTAACTGCTATCTGCACAGTTAATTCATCCACCTTATTCCGAATACTCCTCGCATTGAGGCACAGAGCCTTCAGGCTTCTCTTTTTAACACACTTTGACCCTTTAGGATTTTGCTGTAATGGGGCCCTTTTTGCTTTTTGCCTTGGGTTTCTCTGACCGCCACTTTTACTTTTCTTCTTTCCATCTTTTGCTTCTGCCCTCATTCTACGCCACTCTGTCTCCCTGCATAGGTTCCCTGAGCTTTGAAAGGCTATTGGCTGTGGTGAGAAATATGGTGGAAAGAAAATTCGTAGTCTAGTTCCAAACTTGTTCTCAGCCAACATCCCTACATGAAGAGTGGGAGTCACTGGATGGCAATCAGGAATAGGATCCCTGGCTGATGTTTTTTTCTTTCTCTATCCCAGAGCCATTGAGATAAAGTATAGCACCCCTATCATCTGCCAGCATGGTTGAGATTAGCTCACTCCATACCTAGTGAAAAGAGAACTTGGGATTTTATGGTCCACATGCCAAGTTCCTAGTGCAGCACCAGCCAATACTTTTACTAGCTAGGTTGCTGGGCAAGCCTCCTATACGTTTTGAGAGGTCCTACGTTTGTTCTTCTCAACAAGGATACATTGAGAAGTAGGCATTCAGTTACTGGAACTGTTTTTTTGAAGGGAGCTGGATGAGGCTTGTCCTTCCATCTCTTAGAATCGGGATTTGATTCCGAAATTTAAAGTCTCCTGTATCTGGTGGCTGCAAGGATGCGGAGTGAAATAAGTTGAAGTCGTTTTGATCCAGTTCCTATTGGGCAAGGGCCCACAGGACAGACAGTCACCAATTCATTAACATTTGCCAGATTCACTCAGAAAAGCAATTGGGAGGTTGATGTTGGAAAGAAGCATTATATGCTGGAGCAGTGGGAGGTGTGTCACTCTGCAATTGGGACTAAGAGCCATTGATGGCCAGTATAGAGCTTTACTCTGCATCTAACCTGTGTTGTACATCATCTGGGCAGCACAAAGAAAGAAACTTGCATTTCGATGGCAGCTTTTCACATTTCTCAGTTTCCTGAGGAGCTTCATCTATAACTAATTACTTTGGAGTCTACTGATTGTTATGTAGCCAAATGCAGCAGACCTTGGCACATAGAAAGATCCCAGTAACAGCAAAGGGATCAGAGTGAGCTTATTGTGGATTGAACCTGTACTATACATTTTATGAACTGATTTATTGAACAACTTGCATTTAGTGTCAGCTGTGGCTCAGTGGGTAGCACAATCACCTCTGAGGCAGAAGTTTGTGGGTTGATGTCCCACTGCAGGGACTTGAGCACATAAATCTAGGCTGACACTCCAGTGCAGTGCTGAGGGAGTGCTGCACAATCGGAGGTGCAGTCTTTCGGGTGAGATGTTGAACCGAGATCCCTTCTGTCCTCTTAGGTGGTCATAAAAGACCCCATGGCACTATTTCGAAGAAGAGCAGGGGAATTATCCCTGGTGTCCTGGCCAATATTTATTGCCCATCAACATCACTAAAACAGATTATCTGGTCATTATCACATTGCTGTTTGTGGGAGCTTGCTGTGTGAAAATTGTCTGCCGCATTTCTCACATTTCAACAGTGACTATACTTCAAAAGTACTTCATTGGCTGTAAAGCGCTTTGGGATATCTGATGGTCATGAAAGGTACTATATAAATACAAGTCTTTCTTTTATATCGTGCTGTTAACACAGGTAAACATCTCAGGCACTTCAGAAGAGTGTAATCGGAAATAAATTGACACCAACCCAAAAGAATTATTCGGAGGGGTGATTAAAAGCTTTGTCAAAAATATAGATTTTGAGGAGGATCTAGAATTCAGCAGAGGAAGACAAAGGGTGTAATTAGGAGGGGGGAAATAGAATATGAGAGGAAGCTTGCCGGGAACATAAAAACTAACTGCAAAAGCTTCTATAGATATGTAAAGATAAAAAGATTAGTGAAGACAAACGTAGGTCCCTTGCAGTCAGATTCAGGTGAATTTATAATGGGAAACAAAGAAATGGCAGACCAGCTGAACAAATACTTTGGTTCTGTCTTCATGAAGGAAGACACAAATAACCTTCCGGAAATATTAGAGGACTGAGGGTCGAGTGAGAAGGAGGAACTGAAGGAAATCCTTATTAGGCGGGAATTTGTGTTCAGGAAACTGATGGGATTGAAGGCCAATAAATCCCCGGGACCTGTTAATCTGTATCCCAGAGTACTTAAGGAAGTGGCCCTAGAAATAGCGGATGCATTGTGTTCATTTTCCAACAGTCTATCGACTCTAGATCAGTTCCTATGGACTTGAGTGGAGCTAATGTAACACCACTTTTTTAAAAAAGGAGGGAGAGAGAAAACGGGTAATTATAGACCTGTTAGCCTGAAATCAGTAATGGAGAAAATGTTGGAATCAATTATTAAAGATGAAATAGCGGCGCATTTGGAAAGCAGTGACAGGATCGGTCCAAGTCAGCATAGATTTATGAAAGGGAAATCAAGCTTGACAAATCTTCTGGAATTTTTTGAGGATGTAACTGGTAGAGTGGACAAGGGAGAACCAGTGGATGTGGTGTATTTGGACTTTCAAAAGGCTTTTGACAAGGTCCCACACAAGAGATTGGTGTGCAAAATTAAAGCACATGGTATTGGGGGTAATGTACTGACGTGGATAGAGAACTGGTTGGCAGACAGGAAGCAGAGAGTCGGGATAAATGGATCCTTTTCAGAATGGCAGGCAGTGACTAGTGGGGTGCCACAGGGCTCAGTACTGGGACCCCAGCTATTTACAATATACATTAATGATTTAGATGAAGGAATTGAGTGCAATAAGTTTGCAGATGGCACTAAGTTGGGTGGCGGTGTGAGCTGTGAGGAGGAAGCTAAGAGGCTGCAGGTGACTTAGACAGATTAGGTGAGTGGGCAACTGCATGGCGAATGCAGTATAATGTGGATAAATGGGGGCAAAAACACGAAGACAGAATATTATCTGAATGGCGGCAGATTAGGAAAAGGGGAGGTGCAACGAGACCTGGTGCATCAGTCATTGAAAGGTGGCATGCAGGTACAGCAGGCGGTGAAGACGGCAAATGGTATGTTGGCCTTCATAGCTAGGGGATTTGAGTATAGGAGCAGGGAGGTCTTACTGCAGTTGTATAGGGCCTTGGTGAGGCCTCACCTGGAATATTGTGTTCAGTTTTGGTCTTCTAATCTGAGGAAGGACACTCTTGCTATTGAGGGAGTGCAGCGAAGGTTCACCAGACTGAATCCCGGGATGGCAGGACTGACATATGAGGAGAGACTGGATCGACTGGGCCTGTATTCACTGGAGTTTAGAAGGATGAGAGGGGATCTCATAGAAACATCTAAAGTTCTGACGGGACTGGACAGGTTCGATGCAGGAAGAATGTTCCCGATGTTGGGGAAGTCCAGAACCAGAGGACACAGCCTAAGGATAAGGGGTAAGCTATTTAGGACTGAGATGAGGAGAAACTTCTTCACTCAGAGAGTTGTTAATCTGTGGAATTCCCTACCGCAGAGAGTTGTTGATGCAGGTTCATTGGATATATTCAAGAGGGAGTTAGATATGGCCCTTACGGCTAAAGGGATCAAGGAGCGTGGAGAGAAAGCAGGAAAGGGTGAATGATCAGCCATGATTTTATTGAATGGTGGTGCAGGCTCAAAGGATCAAATGGCCTACTCCTGCACCTATTTTCTCTGTTTCTAGGAGGAGAGAGAGATTTAAGAAGGGAATTTCAGAACATTGGACCTAGACGGCTGAAGGCATGGCCGCCAATGGTGGCACAAAGGGAATGGAGATTGCATAAGATGCCGGAATTAGAATAACACAGAGATCTCTGAGGATTGTAGAGCTGGAGGAGGTTACAGAGATTTGGAGCGGCAAGGCCATGGAGGGATTTGAAATTTGAGACATTGGTGGACTTGGAGCCAATGGAGGCCAGGGAACACTGGAATCAGGTTAGGACACAGGCAACAGAATGTTGGCTTAAGCTTACAGAGGGTAGAAGATGGGAAGCCGGCCAGGACAGATTTGGAATGGTCAAGTCTAGAATTGACACAAGCATGGATGAAGGTTTCAGTGGCAGATGGGCGATGATACGGAGGTAAAAATGTGGTCTTTCTGATGGAGAGGATATGGTGTCAGAAGTTCATCTCAAAGTCAAATAGGACATGAAGATTATGAACTGTCTGGCTCAGCCTCAGATAGTGGCTGAGGAGGAGTTGGAATCAATGGCAAGGGAACGGAGTTCATGACAGGGGGCCAAAGAGAGTAGCTTTGGTTTTCCCAATGTTTAATTGGAGGAAATTTCTGCTCCATCCAATACAGGATGTCGGACAAGCAGCGTGACAAATCAGAGGCAGTGGAGGACTCGAGCGAGCTGTTGGTGAGGTAGAGCTCATCAGCATACATGTGAAACCTGATGTCATGTCTTTAGATGATGACACCGTGAGGCAGCATGTAGATGAGAAATAGGAGGGGGCCAAAGACAGATAGTTGGAGGACACCAGAGGATGTCTTGGAGCAGCTGCAGGGCAATCTGGAGGGGGAGGGTGAACAGCCAGTTGTCATGGTGCATATAGGTACCAATGATATAGATTAAAAAATGGGATGAGGTCCTACAATTTAGGGAGCTAGGAGTTAAATTGAAAAGTAGGACCTCGCAGGTAGTAATCTCAGGATTGCTACCAGTGCCAAGTGCTAGTCAGAGTAGAAATAGCAGGATAGTTAAGATAAATACGTGGCTTGAGGAGTGGTGCACAAGGGAGGTATTCAAATTCCTGGGACATTGGAACCGGTTTTGGAGGAGGTGGGACTAGTACAAACCGAATGGTCTGCACCTGGGCAGGACCAGAACCAATGTCCTAGGGGGAATGTTTGCTGGTGCTGATGGGGAGAGGTGAAACTAATATGGCAGAGGGATGGGAACCTATGCAGGGAGGCAGAGGGAAATAAAATGGGGCAGAAGCAAAAGATAGAAAGGAGAATAGTAAAAGTGGAGGGCAGAGAAACCCAAGGCAAAAATCAAAAAGGGCCACATTACAGAAAAATTCTAAACAGACAAAGAGTGTTAAAAAGACAAGCTTGAAGGCTCTGTGCCTCAATGCGAGGAGTATTCGTAACAAGGTGGATGAATTAACTGCGCAGGCAGCTATTAACGATTATGATAAAATTGGGATTACGGAGACATGGATCCAGGGTGACCAAGGCTGGGATCTCAACATCCAGGGGTATTCAACATTCAGAAAGGATAGACAGAAAGGAAAAAGAGGAGGTGGAGGGGGTGGGGGGGGGGGGCGGGGGAGTGGGTAGCGTTGCTGGTTAAAGAGGAAATTAACGCAATAGTAAGAAAGGACATTTGCTTGGATGATGTGGAATCTGTATGGGTAGAGCTGCGGAATACCAAAGGGCAGAAAACGCGAGTGGGAGTTGTGTACAGACCACCAAACAGTAGTCGTGAGGTTGGGGATGGCATCAAACAAGAAATTAGGGATGCGTGCAATAAAGGTACAGCAGTTATCATGGGCGACTTTAATCTACATATAGATTGGGCTAACCAAACTGGTAGCAATGCAGTGGAGGAGGATTTCCTGGAGTGTTTTAGGGATGGCTTTCTGGACCAATATGTCGAGGAACCAACGAGAGAGCTGGCTATCCTATACTGGGTGTTGTGTAATGAGAGAGGACTAATTAGCAATCTTGGTGTGTGAAGCCCCCAGGGGAAGAGTGACCATAATATGGTAGAATTCTTTATTAAGATGGAGAGTGACAGTGTTAATTCAGAGACGAGGGTCCTGAACTTAAGGAAAGGTAACTTCGATGGTATGAGACGTGAATTGGTCAGGATAGACTGGCAAATGATACTTAAAGGGTTGACAGTGAATAAGCAATGGCAGACATTTGTGGATTACATGGATGAACTTCAACAATTGTACATCCCTGTCTGGAGTAAAAATAAACGGTGAAGGTAGCTCAACCGTGGCTAACAAGGGAAATTAGGGATAGAGTTAAATCCAAGGAAGAGGCATATAAATTGGCCAGAAAAAGCAGCAAACCTGAAGATTGGGAGAAATTTAGAATTCAGCAGAGGAGGACAAAGGGTCTAATTAGGAGGGGGAAAATAAGAGTATGAGAGGAAGCTTTCAGGGAACATAAAAACTTACTGCAAAAGCTTCTATACATATGTGAAGAGAAAAAGATTAGTGAAGACCAACATAGGTCCTTTGCAGTCAGAATCAGATGAATTTATAATGGGGAACAAAGAAATGGCAGACCAATTGACCAAATACTTTGTGTCACAAAGGAAGACACAAATAACCTTCCGGAAATACTAGTGGTTAACATAGAAACATAGAAAATAGGTACAGGAGTAGGCCATTCGGCCCTTCGAGCCTGCACCGCCATTCAATAAGATCATGGCTGATCATTCCCTCACTACCCCTTTCCTAATTTCTCTCTATAGCCCTTGATCCCTTTAGCCGTAAGGGCCATATATAACTCCCTCTTGAATATATCCAATGAACTGGCATCAACGAATCGCTGCGGCAGGGAATTCCACAGGTTAACAACTCTCTGAGTAAAGATGTTTCTCCTCATCTCAGTCCTAAATGGCCTACCCCTTATCCGAAGACTATGTTCCCTGGTTCTGGACTTCCCCAAGATCGGGAACATTCTTCCCGCATCTAACCTGTCCAGTCCCGTCAGAATCTTATACGTTTCTATGAGATCCCCTCTCATCCCTCTAAACTCCAGTGAATAAAGAACCAGTTGATCCAGTCTCTCCTCATATGTCAGCCCTGCCATCCCGGGAATCAGTCTGGTGAACCTCCGCTGCACTCCCTCAATAGCAAGAACGTCCTTCCTCAGATTAGGAGACCAAAATTGAACACAATATTCCAGGTGAGGCCTCACTAAGGTCCTATACAACTGCAGTAAGACCTCCCTGCTCCTACACTCAAATCCCCTAGCTATGAAGGCCAACATACCATTTGCCTTCTTCACCGCCTGCTGTACCTGCATGCCCACTTTCAGTGACTGATGAACCATGACACCCAGGTCTTGTTTCACCACCCCTTTTACTAATCTGCCGCCATTAAGATAATATTTTGCCTTCGTGATTTTGACCGCAAAATGGATAACCTCACATTTATCCACATTATACTGCATCTGCCATGCATTTGCCCACTCACCTAACCTTTTCAAGTCACCCTGCAGCCTCTTAGCATCCTCCTCACAGCTCACACCGCTACCCAGCTTAGTGTCATCTGCAAACTTGGAGATATTACATTCAATTCCTTCATCTAAATCATTGATGTACATTGTAAATAGCTGGGGTCCCAGCACAGAGCCCTGCGGCACCCCACTGCCTGCCATTCTGAAAAGGACCCGTTTATCCCGACTCTGCTTCCTGTCTGCCAACCAGTTCTATATCCATGTCAGTACATTACCCCCAATACCATGCGCTTTGATTTTGCACACCAATCTTATGTGCGGGACTTTGTCAAAAGCCTTTTAAAAGTCCAAATACACCACATCCACTGGTTCTCCCATGTCCACTCTGCGAGTTACATCCTCAAAAAATTCCAGAAGATTCATCAAGCATGATTTCCCTTTCATAAATCCATGCTGACTTGGTCCGATCCTGTCACCGCTTTCCAAATGTGCTGCGATTTCATCCTTAATAATTGATTCCAAAATTTTCCCCACTACTGATGTCAGGCTAACCGGACTATAATTACCATTTTCTCTCTCCCTCCTTTTCAAACAGTGGTGTTACATTAGCTACCCTCCAGTCCATAGGAACTTATCCAGATAGACTGTTGGAAAATGATCACCAATGCATCCACTATTTCTAGGGCCACTTCCTTAAGTACTCTGGGATGCAGACTATCAGGCCCCGGAGATTTATCGGCCTTCAATCCCATCGATTTCCTGAACACAATTTCCCGCCAAATAAGGATATCCTTCAGTTCCTCCTTCTCACTAGACCTACTGTCCCCTAGTACATTCGGAAGATTATTTGTGTCTTCCTTCGTGAAGACAGAACCAAAGTATTTGTTCAATTGGTTTGCCATTTACTTGTTCCCCATTATAAATTCACCTGAATCCGACTGCAAGGGACCTACATTTGTCTTCACTAATCTTTGTCTCTTCACATATTTATGGAAGCTTTTGCAGTCAGTTTTTATGTTTCCTGCAAGCTTCCTCTCGTAATCGATTTTCCCCCTCTTAATTAAACCCTTGGTCCTCCTCTGTTGAATTCTAAATTTCTCCCAGTCCTCAGGTTTGTTGCTTTTTCTAGCCAATTTATATGCCTCTTCCTTGGCTTTAACACCATCCTTAATTTCCCTTGTTAGCCATGGTTGAGCCACCTTCCCCGTTTTATTTTTACTCCAGACAGGGATGTACAATTGCTGAAGTTCATCCATGTGATCTTTAAATGTTTGCCATTGCTCCATTGCTTATGCACCGTCAACCCTTTAAGTATCCTTTGCCAGTCTATTCTAGCCAATTCACGCCTCATACCGTCAAAGTTACCTTTCCTTAAGTTCAGGACCCTAGTTTCCAAATTAACTGTGTCACTCTCCATCTTAATAAAGAATTCTACCATATTATAGTCACTCTTCCCCAAGGAGCCTCGCACAACAAGATTGCTAATTACTCCCTTCTCATTACACATCCCCCAGTCTAGGATTGCCAGCTCTCTAGTTGATTCCTCGACATATTGGTCTAGAAAACCATTCCTAATACACTCCAGGAAATCCTCCTCCATTGCCTTGCTACCAATTTGGTTAGCCCAATCAATGTGTAGATTAAAGTCGCCCTGCTGTACCTTTATTGCACACATCCCTTATTTCTTGTTTGATGCTGTCCCCAACCTCACTACTACTGTTTGGTGGTCTGTACACAACTCCCACTAGCGTTTTCTGCCCTTTGGAATTCTGCAGCTCCGCCCATACCGCTTCCACATCATCCAGGCTAATGTCCCTCCTTACTATTGCATTAATTTCCTCTTTAACCAGCAACGCCACCCCGCCTCCTTTTCCTCTCTGCCTATCTTTCCTAAATGTTGAATACCCCTGAATGTTGAGTTTCCAGCCTTGGTCACCCTGGAGCCATGTCTCCGTGATGCCAATTACATCATATCCGTTAACTGCTGTCTGCGCAGTTAATTTGTCCACCTTATTTCGAATACTCCTCGCATTGAGGCACAGAGCCTTCAGGCTTGTCTTTTTAACACACTTTGCCCCTTTAGAATTTTTCAGTAATGTGGCCCTTTTTGTTTTTTGCCTTGGGTTTCTCTGCCCTCCACTTTTACTATTCTCCTTTCTATCTTTTGCTTCTGCCTCCATTTTATTTCCCTGTCTCTCTGCATTGGTTCCCATCCCCCTGCCATGTTAGTTTAACTCCTCCCCAACAGCACTAGCAAACACTCCCCCGAGGACATTGGTTCCGGTCCTGCCCAGGTGCAGACCGTCCAGTTTGTACTAGTCCCACCTCCCCCAGAACCGGTTCCAATGTCTCAGGAATTTGAATCCGTCACTCTTGCACCACTCCTCAAGCCACGTATTCATCTGAGCTATCCTGCGATTCCTACTCTGACTAGCACGTGACACTGATAGCAATCCTGAGATTACTACTTTTGAGGTCCAATTTTTAATTTTGCTCCTCGCTCCCTAAATTCGTCTCGTAGGACCTCATCCCATTTTTTACCGATATCGTTGGTACCTATATGCACCACGACAATTGGCTTTTCAACCTCCCTTTTCAGAATGTCCTGCACCCGCTCCGAGACATCCTTGACCCTTGCACCAGGGAGGCAACATACCATCCTGGAGTCTCGGTTGCGGCCGCAGAAATGCCTATCTATTCCCCTTAAAATCGAATCCCCTATCACTATAGCTCTCCCACTCTTTTTCTTGCCGTCCTGTGCAGCAAAGTCACCCACGGTGCCATGAACTTGGCAGCTGCTGCTCCCCCTGATGTGTCATCCCCCTCAACAGTACCCAAAGCGGAGTATCTGTTTTGCAGGGGACCCCTGCACTACCTTCCTTGCACTGCTCTTCCTGCTGGTCACCCATTTACTGTCTGGCTGTGTAGCCTTTTCCTGCGGTAAGACCAACTCGCTAAACGTGCTAATCACATCATTCTCAGCATCGTGCATGCTCCAGAGTGAATCCACCCGTAGCTCCAGTGGCGCAATGCAGTCCTTCAGGAGTTGCAGGCAGATATACTTCCCGCACACGTAGTCGTCAGGGACACCGGGAGCGTCCCTGACTTCCCACATAGTGCAGGAGGAGCATAACACATGTCCGAGCTGTCCTGCCATGACTTAACTCTTAGATAAACTTAATTTGGCAACAACAATGCTAAATGTTACTTACTGATAAGAAAAGAAAAAAGAAAAGCTACTTGCCAGTCACCAGCCAATCACTTACCCCCTTGGCTGTGATGTCACCTTTCAATTTTTTTTCTACTTCTTTTTTGCCTTCTCTCCCTGCTGCAGCTGCACCAACTGCCTCCTCAACGAAAGCTGGGCCTTTTTCTAGGCCTCGGACGCTGCCCCGGACTCCCGTCTCCTCGAATGCCTCCTTGACGAACGCTCGGCCCTTTTTATAGGCCTCGGATACTGCCCCGGACTCCCGCCTCCTCGACTGCCTCCTCGATGAACGCTGGGCCTTTTTATAGGCCTCGGTCGCTGCTCCGGACTCCCACCTCCTCGACGAACGCTGGGCCTTTTTATAAGCCTCGGACGCTGCCCCGGACTCCCGCCTCCTCGACTGCCTAGCATTAAAGAGTCTAGCGAAAAGGAGGAACTGAAGGAAATCTTTATCAATCAGGAAATTGTGTTAGGGAAATTGATGGGATTGAAGGCCGATAAATCCCCAGGGCCTGATAGGCTGCATCCCAGAGTACTTAAGGAAGTGGCCCTAGAAATAGTGGATGCATTGGTAATCATTTTCCAACATTTCTTGACTCTGAATCAGTTCCTATGAACTGGAGGGTAGCTAATGTAACACCACTTTTAAAAAAAGGAGGGACAGAGAAAACAGGGAATTATAGACCGGTTAGCCTGACAAAGGTGGTGGAGAAAATGTTGGAATCAATTATTAAAGATGAAATAGCAGCGCATTTGGAAAGCAGTGACAGGATCAGACCAAGTCAGCATGGATTTATGAAAGGGAAATCATGTTTGACAAATCTTCTAGAATTTTTTGAGGATGTAACTAGTAGAGTGGATAAGGGAGAACTAGTAGATGTGGTGCATTTGGACTTTCAAAAGGCTTTTGACAAGGTCCCACACAAGAGATTAGGGTGCAAAATTAAAGCACATTGTATTGGGGGTAATGTACTGACGTGGATGGAGAACTGGTTGGCAGACAGGAAGCAGAGAGTCGGAATAAACGGCAGAAAGGCAGAAAGTGACCAGTGCGGTGCCGCAGGGCTCAGTGCTGGGACCCCAGCTATTTACAATATACATCAATGATTTAGATGAAGGAATTGAATGTAATATCTCCAAGTTTGCAGATGACACTAAGCTGGGTGGCAGTGTGAGCTGTGAGGAGGATGCTAAGAGGCTGCAGGGTGACTTGGACAGGTTCGGCGAGTGGGCAAATGCATGGCAGATGCAGTATAATGTAGATAAATGTGAGGTAATGCACTTTGGTGGCAAAAACAGGAAGGCAGAATATTATCTGAATGGTGACAGATTAGGAAAAGGGGAGGTGCAATGAGACCTGGGTGTCATGGTACATCAGTCATTGAAAGTTGGCATGCAGGTACAGCAGGCTGTGAAGGTGGCAAATGGCATGTTGGCCTTCATAGTGAGAGGATTTGAGTATAGGAGCAGGGAGGTCTTACTGTAGTTGTACAGGGCCTTGGTGAGGCCACACCTTGAATATTGTGTACAGTTTTGGTCTCCTAATCTGAGGAAGGCCATTCTTGCTATTGAGGGAGTGCAGCGAAGGTTCACCAGACCGACTCCCGGGATGGCAGGACTGACTTATGAAGAAAGTCTGGATCGACTAGGCTTATATTCACTGGAATTTAGAAGAATGAGAGGGGATCTCATAGAAACATTTAAAATTCTGACGGGATTGGACAGGTTAGATGCAGGAAGAATGATCCCGATGTTGGGGAAGTCCAGAACCAGGGAACACAGTCTAAGGATAAGGAAGACATTTAGGATGAGGAGAAACTTCTTCACTTTGAGAATTGTGAACCTGTGGAATTCTCCACCACAGAAAGTTAGAGGCCAGTTCGTTAGATATATTCAAAAGGGAGTTAGATGTGGTCCTTACGGCTAAAGGGGTTATGTATGCAACACCTTGTAACCAGCATTCTACCGCCACCAGAGGGTGCATCTGCTGGAGTCTCAAGGGATCCCAGCATCCCTTGGGATCACTGCATATAAGCAGGCCTCCCATGCTGTGCCAGCACACTCGAGTCAGATTAAAGAGACTTAAGGTCACACTTGCTCAAGTCTACAATACTCAGTCACATTGCTTTATTTGAGACATAACAAAAGGGATCAAGGGGTATGAAGAGAAAGCAGGAATAGGGTACTGAAGTTGCATGATCAGCCATGATCATATTGAATGGTGGTGCAGGCTCGAAGGGCCGAAAGGCCTACTTCTGCACCTATTTTCTATGTTTCTAAGTAACAATGGGGGAGTGGGAAGAGAAGCCATTGCAGGTGATTCTCTGGCTATGATTAGATGGAAAAGGATGGAACCAGGCGAGTGCAGTCCCACCCAGCTGGACAACAGAGGAAAGGTGTTGGATGAGGATGGAGTGGTCAACTGTCTCAAAGGCTGCAGACAAGTCGTGAAGGATGAGGAGGGATAGTTTACCGCAGTCACAGAGAATGTCATTTGTGACTTGATGAGCACGTTTCATTGCTGTGGCAGGGGCAGAAACTGGATTTGGAGGGGTTCAAACATGGAGTTGCGGGAAAGATGGGCACGGATTTGGGAGGCGACAAGTTCAATGACTTCGGAGAGGAAAGGAAAGTGGGGTGGTAATTTGCAAGGACAGAGGGGTTAAGTGTTCTTTTTGGAGGAGAGGCATAATGATGGCAGATTTGAAAGGGAGTGGGGGACAGTACCTGAGAGAGGGAACCATTTACAATGTCAGCTAACATAACATTAATGTTGACACTGGGTGTTTCTTTTCCAGTATGGAATGCCCTCATCTTGACAACCACAGGAATTCATTTAAAAAAAATAATAGACTCCAGTCAGTGACACTGCATTAGTACTATTTAATATTTTAATATATCCTTTTCTTCTAAGCCAAAGGCATGATCAAAGAGGCAGATTTTGAGGAGGCTTTTGAGAATAGGGAGAGATGTAGCAAGATGCAAAAATTTGGGAAGAGACTTCAAGAGGGTTGGAATGAGATTGACACTACTGTGTGAGCAGATGGAGGGTGATGTGTAGTAGACCAGAGCTGGAGAGTGCCAGCAGAGATGCAAGTCTGGAGGAGGTTAGAGAGAGAGGGTGTAGTGAGCCCCGCATACCGTTGACACACTCCTCCCTACCCGAATCTCACAGCTTCCTGAGCGAGGCAAAAGGAGGGAAAAAAATGAGGGCAAAAAAATTGTGAAATTACTCCATGACTGCCTAAGGCAGTAACAGAAAGCTACAGGAACGGGATTACTCCATAAATCTTTCTCGTCCCTGCTAACCCTCAACATTTATCATCTATAACTGGATATGGCCAGTTCATTTTGAAAGTTTGCAACAAATCCATGCTCGCCACAATGACTCTGAGTATCTCCCGATTATCTATCCCTATCCACCTGTAATAAGCTATTCAACTTGACCAAATCCAATCCCTTCATTTACAAATCTCAATCACATCCCAGTGATATATTCACAGAGCACAAGCACACGCAGCTTCTAACATGGCAGGCAGCTCTATCGGAAGCTTCTGGAACATGCCTGGTTCTGTTTAATTATTAACTCTGTAGTTGCAGTACACAATACGCCCACATCCACAATGTGGAGCTACAAACATTACACTTCTCCCTCCTTAATGAAGTTATTATAACATCATACATAACTTGCATATTTATACATGGCACAGGATATAGATTTATTTTTTCCATATTTACAAATTTAACTTACAAATTTAGATAATGGACCACAAGCCGTACACTGACTCACGATGTACTCTATATCTTTATCAAGACCTGGCCACCATAAATTACTGCGTGCAAAACTCTTGGTCAAGCACATTCCCAGGTGCTGGTCATGGAGGTCTCCTAATAATTTGGACCTAAATTTATTTGGTATAACCACTCTTACACCCCACATGATACAATCTTTATTGACTGATAATTCATTCCTACGGAGGAAGAATGGATGAATGTCTTTGTCCGTTACCTGATTTGGCCATCCATTTGCAATATAATCATACACCTTTGACATCACTGGGACCCGTTTGGTTGCTCTGCCAATCTCTATAGCTGTAACTGGCAGTTCATCAATGTATGAAAAATAAAACTTTTTCCCTATCCGGTGTAACGTGATGGGGAAGGCAATCTAGACATTGCATCAGCATTTCTGTGATCAGCTGATCGTCTGTATTTAATATATGTATATGCTGAAAAAAACAAAGCCATCTCTGCATTCGGACTGCAGCTAATGTTGGAACTGGGGATTTTGGATGGAGGATTGCTGTTAGGGGCTTATAGTCCGTAACAATGGTAAACTTACGACCATACAAGTATTTGTGGAACTTCTTGACCCCAAAAGTTAATACCAAAGCTTCCCTTTCGATTTGCACATAATTACGCTCACTGCCACTGAGAGTGCATGAAGCAAAAGCAATTGGTCTCTCCTCCCCACTATGTAGTACATGAGAGATTACTGCCCCAACTCCATACGGAGAGGCATCACATGCTAGCTTAATCTCCTTAGATATGTCATAGTGAACTAACATGGTGCTCTCTACCAATTTGCTTTTACACTCCTTAAATGCTGTATTGCATTCTTTTGACCACTTCCAATGGACCTGTTTTTTTCCAATAGGTCATTCAGTGGATGTAATACTGTAGCCAAATTTGGTAGGAACTTCCCATAATGGTTCAAAAGACCCAAGAATGAACGAAGTTCAGTGACATGCCTGGGAGTGGGTGCATTTCTAATTGCATCCAATTTTTCCATGGTTGGATGTAAACCATCTTTGTCTACTCTGTATCCTAAGTACGCCACTGAGTTTTGAAATAACTCACAGTTACGAGCAGACACTCGTACTCTGTGCTTCTCCAGCCGTTTGAGGACATCATTCAATATGTTATTATGAATTTGCCTATTTGGTGCTGAAATTAAAATGTCATCCAAATAACATACTATCCCTTCAATACCTTGCAAAATCTGGTTCATCACCCCTTGGAATATGACAGAGGCGGAAGACACTCCAAAAGGTAGCCTATTAAATTGATACAGGCCTAGATGAGTATTTATAGTCAAACATGACTTGGACTCCTCATCTAGTTCAAGCTGTAAGTCGGCATTCATAAGATCCAGTTTTGTGAAGATCTGACCACCTGTCAGTGCTGTGAACAAATCTTCTATATTCGGCAATGTATTGGGGACATTACCCTCTAGAACCTGGTTTACGGTTACTTTATAATCACCACACAATCTTACCTTATCATCAGACTTCAGTACAACAACAATGGGTGTAGCCCAATTACATCGATCTATCTTATAATGTTCTCAGTCTCTAGTCTTTTAAGTTCTTGCTCAACTTTCTCCCTGAGTGCATATGGTATGGAACGTGGCTTGTAGTAAACCGATCTAGCGTCCTTCTGTATCCCGACACTCGCCTTGAAGCCTTGGATCGGACTGCCCGTTTCGCAGAACACCTTCGGATACCACTTGATATCATCTGTTGATGCAAATCTCGCTTCCACATGGAAAACCTCACTCCAATCCAGCTTCAGAGATCTCAACCAATTTCTTCCTAGTAAGGCAGTTTTGTCTCCTTTCACAACTATTAGAGGCAAGTTCTGAAATTGATCCTTGTATTTCACCGGTATGGTGATACGACCTACCACAGGAATTTTCTCTCCCAAGTAGCCTCGTAGCTCTATCTTGGATTTCTCCAATGGGAAATCACGCAATTTGTGGAGGTATAAAGACTCCAGTACCACACTCACGGATGCACCCATGTCGGTTTCCATTGGTAACTTGAATCCCGCAACATCTATGTGGATTTTGATACCTACCAAATTGCTGTCCGTTAACCTCGTGCTCCTGATGACGTGTAACTCTAACATCTCCTTGTCCTGTTGTTGTTTTTCCAAGCTGTATAGTCTCTGGGGATTTCTACTCATAGCTTTGAACGCTGGACTCATAGCTTTTAAAGCTGGTTTACTCTTCAGTCGGCATGCCTTCACAAGATGCCCAGTCTTTCAGCAGAAGAAACACTCTGCCTTCACTTATGGACAACTTTGAGCAATGTGTTGTCCCAGGAACCTATAGCATGATTTCGACGCTCTATTAGAATTTCCAGTTTCTGAGACTTTGGGCCCCCACCGACTTCTACTTTGAACCTGCAGGCGATTTATCTCGGTTGACTGACGACCATAATTATTATGAAATTCTCGGGAATATTGTTCAGCCATGCCCATCAACCTCGCTGTCTGACAAGCAATCTCAAAAGTCAAGTCATCCGTCGTCAATAACTTTTTTCTGATCGCATCATTTTTCACCCAACAAAACGATCCCGCAATGCTCGGTTTTGAAATTTTCTGAAATTACAGTGAATAGATAGCTTTTTTAATGCTACAATGTAATCACTGATACCTACATCAGTCTTTTGATTCTGTGTACTGAAACGATAGCTTTCAGCAATTTCTAATGGCTTGGAGTTATAGTGCTGCTCCAGCTTCGTTAAAATCTCTTTAAGCGTTGTGTCCTTTGGCTCGTCAGGCACAAGCAGATTTACCAGAGTTTCAAACAATTCCGGTCCAGCTTCTCATAAGAAGATCGATCACTTTCGTTCCAATATCGCCTGATTCAGGACTGCATTCTCTGGAACTTCGATTATGTTATTTGCAGTGAAATACATTTCTAGCCGATCCACATAAGCTTTAAAACATTCCCGGTCGTGTCTATATTCACCCAAATATCCCATTACACCTGCGGGTGCTGCCATTTTAATTTCTAGCTGTTCACACAGTGTGCTGTATTTTACCTCGGATTTTGTAGCTTTTTCCAAAGACAGAGAGGCTTCCAAAGTCTCTCTGTCGGCTGGCTGAATCCTTCAACAAAATTTCAGCTTTAAATCATCCGAAAAATCCCATCTTGCCGCCAAATGTGATATATTCATGGCAGGCAGCTCTGTCGGAAGCTTCCGGAACATGCCTGGTTCCATTTAATTATTAACTCTGTAGTTGCAGTACACAATATATCCACATCCACATCCACAGTATGGAGCTACAAACATTACAAACTTACAGACATTACAATCCCCTATAAGGCTGTGCTTCTCCAAAGAAATTAGCAGTAACCCTTGGAGCTTGTCGAGTTATCATTTTGGAGGAGAATGATGTCCTCATACATAATGAAGGCCAAGGACAGGGAGGGATAATGTGCTGTGGTGGGGAGGTCCATGAGGGCTGATGAACTGCAGTGACGTTGGCCAGGGCAGTCTCAGTGCTATGGCAGGATGGAAGCCAGACAAAACGGAGTCAAACAGGGAGTGGTAAGAAAGTTGGGTTCAGAGTTGAACGGCAACATGTTCAAGAACCTTAGTAATAAATGGTTAGTAGTTAAAAAGAATGTGGGATGATCTTGAGAGTGGGCTATTGAAGCACAGGCTGTAAGCAGGAAGCACTATGTTTATTGTTCCTCCCATCAAATCATCACTTGTTTTGCAGTTTAAGCTGGGGAAACCCCAGAATGCAAAGATTTTTGGATTAACTTTAATGGATGAAATTTTATGGGAATTTTCAGCATCATCAGTTGATAAATGACAGCTCTTTCTGGGGTTTGAAGGGTTACCTGCACCTGTGGAATCAAACCCCAGGAAGAGCTGTCTTTTATCAACTATGGTCGGGGCTTGCTGTAATGGGAAGACAGCATATTTGACCACATATCCGTGCCATCACTAAGACTGCTCATTTCCACCTCCGGAATATCGCCCAACTCCGCCCCTGCCTCAGCTCATCTGCTGCTAAAATCCCCATCCGTACCTTTGTTACCTCTAGATTTGACTATATGGGAGGCCGGACTTCTGGCTGCCCCCCCATATTCTACTCTCCATAAACTTAAGGTCATCCAAAACTCGGCTGCCCGTGTCCTAACTTGCACCAAGTCCTGTTCACTCATCAACCCTGTGCTCTTTGACCAACATTGGCTCGCGGTTAAGCAATGTATCGCTTTTAAAATTCTCATCCTCGTTTTCAAATCCCTCCATGGCCTTGCCCCTCTCTATCTCTGTAGCCCCACAACTCTTCGAGATATCTGCGCTCCTCTAATTCTGGCCTCTTGAGCATCCCTGATTATAATCTTTCCCTTATTGGTGGCCGTGTCTTCTGTGGCCTGGGCCCTAAGCTCTGAAATTTTCTTCCTAAACCTCTCCGCCTCTCTACCTCTCTTTCCTCCTTTAAGACACTCCTTAAAACCTCTCTCCTTGACGAAGCTTTTGGTCACCTGCCCTGATACCTTCTTATGTGGCTCAGTGTCAAATTTGGTTTGATAACGCTCTTGTGAAGTGCTGTGGACATTTTACTACGTTAAAGGTACAGATACCTTTATAGGTTACAGGTACAAAAGCAAAATACTGCGGATGCTGGAATGTGAAATAAGAACAGAAAATGCTGGAAATATCAGCGGGTCAGGCAGCATCTGTGGCGAGATAAAGAGAGTTAACGTTTCAGGTCGATGACCCTTCGACAGAACTGGCGAATGTTCAAAATGAATCCTCCCCTCCCTCTTTCAGTGCTCCTTAACATCTGTTCATTTTAAACATTCTCAGATTATCAGAAAGGCGAAAAAATGTCTTTACACATCTCATCTTATCACATGTCTCCAAAACATCAAAGTTTTTGCAATTAATCACTTTGAAGTAGAGGACTTGGCATGGCAACTACTTTGCATACACCAAGCTCCCACAAACAGCTAGCAGACAAATGAATGAGCAGTTGTTCTACTTTGGGTGACGTTAGCAGAGGGAGGAATGTTGTCCGGGACAACAGGATGTTTCCCCATTGTGCATCAAATCATCATCATAGGCAGTCCTTGAAGTCGAGGATGACTTGCTCCCACATTAAAAAGGAGTTCTCAGATGACTGTTAAGTCCAATGTGGGAGCTACAGTCTCTGTCGCAAGTTGGACAGACGGTGGTTGAAAGGACGTTGATTGAAGTGCTGGTTTGTTGAAGTGCTTGGGTTGTCATGTGCTCCTTCCGCCGTATGCGCTTGGTCTCCGCTTGCTCCTGGCGAAGAGACTCGAAGAGTTCAAAGCCCTCACCTGTCCTTGAGTCAACCACATTGTGTGTGGATCTAGACTGCACTCACCTATAGGCCAGACCAGATAACGACGGCAGATTTCCTTCCCTAAAGGACATTCGTGAACCAGTTGGGGTTTTATGACAATCTGACAGCTTCATGTTCACTTTTATGTTTATTGTTCCTCCCATCAAATCATCACTTGTTTTGCAGTTTAAGCTGGAGAAACCCCAGAATGCAAATATTTTTGGATTAACTTTAATGGATGAAATTTTATGGGAATTTTCAGCATCATCAGTTGATAAATGACAGCTCTGATACCAGTTTTTTTTTTAATTTCCAGAATTTTTAAAAACTGGATTCAAAATCTCAAATTGCCATGATAGGATTTCGTTCCTCATTCTCTGGATTAATAGTCCAGTAACATAACCAATATCCCACCGCACCTGCTAGACTTTCTTGGGTGTGAACGTGTTGACGATGGTTTGGAGTTTATCCTCCGAGTGAGCGCAGACACAAGCGTCATCGGCATATTGTAATTCGATCAGAGGATTGCATTACCTTGGGTCTGGACTGAAGGCGATGGAGGTTGAACAGTTTCCTGTTTGTTCTATAGATTATCTCCACTCCAGCGGGGAGTTTGCTGATGGTGAGATGTAGCATTGCAGCAAGGAAGATCGAGAAGAGCATTGGTGCAAAGACACAGCCTTGTTTCACCCGGTTCGTTCGTGAATTGGGTCTTTGGTGGATCCATTGGTTAGGATCACGGCTTGCATGTTATCATGAAGCAAGCGGAGGATGGTGACAAAGTTTTGAGGACAGCAGAATTTGAAGAGTACGCTCCATAATCCCTCACAGTTGACAGTCAAAGGTCGTTGTCAGGTCAAAGAAGGCCATGTATAGAGGTTGGTGTTGTTCCCTGCATTTCTCTTGAATTTGTCGCGCAGTGAGGATCATGTCCATTGTGCCCCTTAGTGGGCAGAATCCGCATTGTAACTCTGGGAGGAGTTCTTCTGCAACAGGGAGAAGACGGTTGAGGAGGATTCTTGCGATAACTTTCCCCGTGGTAGACAGCAGGGAAATTCCTCTGTAATTACTGCAATCGGACTTATCTTCTTTCTTGAAGATGGTCATGATTATAGAGTCTCTGAGATCCCCTGCCATGCCCTCCTTCTTCCAAATAAGAGAAATTACCTCGTATTCGCACCAATAGTGCTTTTCCGCCATGTTTTAGTGCTTTGACGGGTATTCCATCCGCTTCCAAGGTCTTCTTGTTCCTCAGTTGTCGAATGGCCTTTTCAACCTCATGTTGGGTTGGGGTTGTACTGAGATGGTGGCGCATAGCATGCTGTGGGATGGAGTCGAGTACACTCACGTTGAAGACAGAGTCTCGGTTAAGGAGCTCTTCAAAGTGCTCCTTCCAGTGAGCACTGACTGCCTCTCTGTCCTTGATTAAAACTTCTCTTTTTTTTGCATCAAATAGTGCTTTGACATCTTTAACATCCACCTGAAAAGGTAGACAGGTCACACCTGAAACGGGGAAGAGAGCACAAGCTGAGATTGAGCTCTCATTTCTGCTCAATCACAACCAATACTGCAACAAAATTGAGAGAAACCAGTGACAAGTTTAGGGCTTGTGAAACTCTCAATATTTGAAAATTCTAATTGTTGATGAAACACTAAACATAAGAACATAATAAGAACATAAGAATTAGGAACAGGAGTAGGCCATCTAGCCCCTCGAGCCTGCTCCGCCATTCAACAAGATCATGGCTGATCTGGCCGTGGACTCAGCTCCACTTACCCGCCCGCTCCCCATAACCCTTAATTCCCTTATTGGTTAAAAATCTATCTATCTGTGATTTGAATACATTCAATGAGCTAGCCTCAACTGCTTCCTTGGGCAGAGAATTCCACAGATTCACAACCCTCTGGGAGAAGGAATTCCTTCTCAACTCGGTTTTAAATTGGCTCCCCCATTTTTTGAGGCTGTGTCCCCTAGTTCTAGTCTCCCCGACCACTGGAAACAACCTCTCTGCCTCTATCTTGTCTATCTCTTTCATTATTTTAAATTTTTCTATAAGATCACCCCTCATCCTTCTGAACTCCAACGAGTAAAGACCCAGTCTACTCAATCTATCATCATAAGGTAACCCCCTCATCTCCAGAATCAGCCTAGTGAATCGTCTCTGTACCCCCTCCAAAGCTAATATATCCTTCCTTAAGTAAGGTGACCAAAACTGCACGCAGTACTCCAGGTGTGGCCTCACCAATACCCCATACAGTGCGGACATGATTCACAAATCCACTCCTCCCGAACAACAAACAGAATAAATCATTATAAATGACTCAGCGTGTAGGAATTTACCTGGTTCAACTGCATAGCAAGTCATCAAAACAACTCTGGCAGCTGGGAAGTAGGGAAATCATGGAGCTTCCATTTATAAAGGAATAAGTGCCCTGAGTTAGAGAAAAGGCACCCAGGGTTCCTTCTCCTCACCGCCTATTGACGCCTACTGGAAATGTGTGCCTCAGCATCAGGTGAGTGTCAAGCTCGGCTTGGCTATGATGCTCTCCCGTCAAATAATTTGCCAATGTTCAAGTGTTGATACTCACAGATGAAATAACAATCAGCGGAGTGAGTTGCAAGCTGTAATCCATTCAGTGTTTGCTATTTGCTTTAACACAGTGAAATTAAAATCTATGGTATCACTTTATTCAAATCCTGAAAGCCATTCTTTGCGCTGTCATCAGCAAGACACAAGTCGCCCAAAAATAAAGCAAGCTTGTAAATGAGCTACTTGGCATAGAAGGTCCCAGGCTCGATTCCCAGTCTCTGCTGAATTAGTTGATCTAGGCCGAAGCAGGAGTTGGGGAGCTGCAATTTCCATCAGTACTCTAAAGCTGGGAAGGAGAAGAGTCAGCCAGGCTACCTGCTCTTCATGAATATCTTGAAGGCTTTATTTCCTACATTACAACAGTGACTACACTTCAAAAGTACTTCATTGTCTATAAAGCGCTTTGGGACATCCTGAGGTTGTGAAAGGTACTGCAGAAATACAAGTCTGTCTTTCTTTCTATTGATCCTGCTGGAAAGTGTGGGTGTATAACCAGGATTAAAATCATCTATAATATTCCCATTGTTAAACAGCCTAGCGACACTCCAGAGTTTACCAGCCATAGAACTATACCCCAGCAAGAGACAACACCTTCAAAGCAAGGTCAGCACGGAAATTCAGTAAGTAGATAAATAAATAAAAAATTATACCTGTAATTTGAGATCTTACAATTTTCTGGTTGTTGCAAAACCAACTCCATGTCTGCCTTCTGCTTTCCTAGATTAGAGAGTAATTTAAAACGCTGAATTCGATACAGAAGTTCTGGAATAATATCCAGGTCTTGTTGCTGCAGTTCTGTGAACATATCCAGTGCGGTGTTTATCCTTTTGCCCGCTGGAAAGTGGTCGGAGCATAGGAACCTCAAATCTCTCACCTCCTCTTCAATCAATTCTAAGCTTATATTAAACAAACTTGCATTGTTGTTTGAGTTAGTAGCCATCTTCTCCTTCAGTCTGCTAAAAGAAAAGCAAAATTTAGGTTCAGAAATAATTCTCATTACGCTGAAGATGTCACTTTTTTTAATTGATGTGAGCATCACTCGTAAGGCCGGTATTTATTTCCCATCCCGAGTTGCCCTGAGAAGGTGGTGGTGGGCCTTCTTTTTTTAAGAAATGCTGTCGTGGTTTGATGTAACTGAGTGTCTCGCTAAGCCACTTCAGAGGGCAGTTAAGAGTCAACCACGTTGTGTGTGGATCTAGACTGCACTCACCTATAGGGCAGACTGGATAAGGTCCTTCCCTAAAGAACATTCGTAAACCAGTTGGGGGTTTACGACAATCTGACAGTTTCATGCTCGCTTTTACTGATACCAGGTATTTTAAATTTCCAGATTTAAAAAAAAACTGGATTCAAAATCTCAAATTGCCATGATAGTATTTCGGCCCTCGTTCTCTGGATTAATAGTCCAGTAACATAACCAATATCCCACCGCACCTGCTAGACTTTCTCGGGTGTAGTAATGTTTTGTAGCATTGCTGATGAATTTGTGGTCACTGATGAAATTTGGACTATGGTTTGACTTTAGACTGCGTTGCTTCAGTCATATTTAGTGAATTGCAGTGGTAATTTTTGTTTCCAACTTACTCTTTTTTCCACCACCTCTATTGAAAGCATTTGCCTGTAATTTATGGCCTCTATGGGCATGTACGTATGCGCGAAGCGCATGCGTGAAGACCCGGAATTTGCGATCTGTCACGAATCTTTTTGACAGATCCAACGCAGCCTCAGGAAAAGGGCATTCACAGGCGGAGAGTTGGGTTATTTGCCCAACTTCTACCCACCGAATGCCCGTAAAATTCTTATGCCCGATAAAGAGTAAGTGTAAGAGTTACCAGTGTAAGAGTTTAAAAAAACATTAAAACATTTTTTTTTTCAATCATTTAAACATTTAAAAACCTGTACAATAAGGTACGGTCATTTTTAGTCCCTTTAAAATATTGAAATTTATCAAAAAATTTAATTTTTGTTTTAGGTATTTAATTAAAATGGCGTTTTAATTCATTTTAAATATGTAATTTAAAAAATGATTTGTTGTGTAGATGTATTTTGGTGGGTATTCCCATTCATGCTTATTAGAGTTTCGTACATATGGAATCCCCATAAGCATGAATGAGGATTTCCTTTTATATTGGTTGGGCCAGCCCATATGATCCATGGGGCGCTTGCGAACCGCCTGCGTCCCTGGGATACATGGGCCTCTACCCGCGGGTACCCGGAGAGCCCCAAGACTGCGAATCTCCCTACCTTTCGGACCACCAGGTAAGCAGGCATTTTATATGCGGATCGGGGGCTTTTCCCCACGGGAAGCCCCTGACCGCAAATTCAGGGCCTATATTTCTTGCTGGAGTTCAGTTACAAAGCGCTTTCACCACCCTGCAATACCTCACAAAAGTGACCATTCAAATGTAGATAGGTGAGGACAAGATGGACCCTGCCTTGTGAGAGGAAGGAGCAGGAGTAAGAGTAGAGACACAGAACATTGGACAAACTGGGTAAAGGACCTAGTCAACCATGGAAAAGGGAAATCATGGCAGAGGGGGAATGACGGCATTTCAGAAGCTCTGGAGGGTAGTAATAGATGGATACTAATTGTGCTGCAGTTTGAGGAAGAATGGAGGGACCACTCTAGTGACAAATTGAGCTGTGAAGGCATTGTTTAAAAAGGGAGAAAGGGATAGACCGAGTAATTACAGGCCATCAGCCTAACCTTGGTGGTGGTCAAATTGTTGGAAAAAATTCAGTATTAGTCGGCATTTAGAAAGGCACAGGTTAATTAAGGACAGTCAGCATGGATTTGTTAAAGAAAGGTTGTATCTGACGAACTTGATTACATTTTTTGAGGAGGTAATAAGGATGGTTGATGAGGGTAGTGTGATTGATGTAGTCTACATGGCTTTTAGCAAGGCTTTTGTCAAGGTCCCATATGGCAGACTGGTCACGAAAGTAAAAGCCCAGGGGATCCAAGGGGAAGTTGGATCAAAATTGGTTCAGAGGCAGGAAGCAAAGAGTAATGGTTGATGGGTGTTTTTGTGATTGGAAGGATGTTTCCAGTGGGGTTCCGCAGGGCTCAGTACCAGATCCCTTGCTTCTTGTGGTAATACATCAATGATTTAGACGCGAATGTAAAGGGCATGATTAAGAAGCTTGCAGATGATACATATGTTGATAGTGATTGATAGTGAGGAAGAAAGCTGTAGATTGCAGCAAGATATCAATGAACTGGTCAGGTGGGTAGAACAGTGGGAAATGGAATTCAATCCGGAGAAGTGTGAGGTAATGCATTTGGGAGGTCTAACAAGGCAAGGAAATACACATTAAATGGTAGGACACTGAGAAGTGTAAAGGAACAACGGGACCTTGGGGTGCATGTCCACAGATCCCTGAAGGTAGCAGGACAGGTAGATAAGGTGATTAAGAAGGCATATGGGATAGTTTCCTTGTTTAGCTGAGGGATAGAATACAAGAATAGGAAGGTTATGTTTCAACTGTATAAACCACTAGGTAGGCCACAGCTAGAGTGCTGCATACAGTTCTGGTCACCACATTACAGGAAAGATGTGATTGTACTTGAGAGGGTACAGAGGAGATTTACGAGGATGTTGCCAGGGCTGAATAATTTTAGCTATGAGAAAAGATTGGATAGGCTGGGTTGTTTTCTTTGGAACAGAGGGGAGGCTTGATTGAGGTGTATAAAATTGTGAGGAAAGTAATCCATAGGCCTTGATAGAGTGGATAGGACAAACTTATTTCCCTTAGCAGAGAGGTCAATAACCAGGGGACACAGATTTAAAGTAGTTAGTAGAAGGATTAGAGGGTATTTTTCACCCAGAGAATGGTGGGAGTCTGGAACTCACTGCCTGAAAGAGTGGTAGAGGCAGAAACCCTCATCACATTTAAAAGGTACTTGGATATGCACTTGAAGTGCCATAATCCACAGGGCTACGGACCAAGAGCAGGAAAGAGGGATTCAGCTGGATAGCTCTTTTTTGGCTGGCACAGATATGATGGGTCAAATGGCCGCCTTCTGTGCGGTAAATTTCTACGGTTCTATGATTGCATATTCGTGGTGAAAAGACGGAGGAAACTGAAACTGTCGAAGTAGCAATGAGCATTACTCATTACCTACCTTCTAATGAAGAATAGCTGCTTAGTAAATGCCAGCTTGGCTCAGTTGGCAGCTGGAAGATTGTAGGTTCAAGCCCCACTCTAGAACTTGAGCACAGAAATTGGATTGACACTTTAGTTCAGATCCTGCAGGGAATATGGATGCTTCGTATCCCCTCAATAGCCAAGGACCATGAAACCAATCTACCCCATTAGACTACCAGGGACTGTGGAATCATCCCTTTCCAGTTGATGAGGGAACCCAGATAAAACCCCTTCACCTGATCACCAGGGAATTGAAGTGGGGTTTCCGAGCTCTGTTATAATTCAAGAGTTAAGAATGGATCTCGGAACTAAAACGAGTTGACATAGGCTTTTGTGGTGGTCAACTTTCTAAAGGTGGTTAAAGGGAAATAACATGTCAGAATGATTAATTGTTACAAACTGTGTAACCTGAAGACAATTACAAATAGCCAAACTATTGAACCACAGGAGGCACAGAGGGGTAGTTAAACAGGGCAAAGGGTCAAAAGTGACACGTTGGAAAAACTCCATTTGGTATGAGACTTTGGCAAATGGTTGTGTGACGCAAAAGGGAATTAGTTAATCAAACAATTGTGTACGCGGGCTTTGGGCCAATTAAACGGCATGGGGGGGGCGGGGGGCTGTGCACGATGCTGACATGCATCATTAAGTGTATAAAAGATTGCTTGGAACTTTGTATTATTGGAGAAGCCTGGCTACAGACAACCAGCAGGCAAGCTCCCCACCGGTGCAAAATAAAGACTACTTGAATCTTCGAACCCAGACCTGGTGTTCAGTGTTTATTTTAAATACTTCACTATAGTTGGTGTAGTTGGCAGGATCTCAAGCAGACGGCAGACACCGGCCAATAGAAGCCATGTCAAAGGCGTGAGTACGTTTTAATTACCACGCACAGTTAGGACAAGGGCAGAAATCTGTCTGGTGTCAGCTACCTGAGAGATCCGAATCTACAGGTCTGGCCGAGACTTCAAGTAGTCAGCGAAAGATCCCAGGTGAAACAATTGCGATTGGTTATATAGAAGTGTGTCTGTGTAACGTTGCGATTGATAATTGATATAGGTTGCAAGTGACGATCTCACTCGTGAGGAGTAAATAAGAGACATACCGCTGACAACCAATAGCCATAGGAAGTGAGAAACTCGAATGGGGACTAGAGGGTCTCTGACATGGTACCTAGCAGACAAAAATCAAAAACTAATTGAAATAATGATTAAACAAAATTGGAAACCAGACGACCCAACCGCTGAACAAAGAAAATGGTGGGAGTCCGAAAAGAAACAAAAGGAGGAGAAAGCCCTCGTTTTAGTCACTCGCGCGTATTATGAATTAAGTAGACGGACTAGTCTATAATGAGGAAGTTGGGGTGGACACCATCCCAATATAGAGCATTTTGGGATCAGCTAAAGAAAGGTAGCATCAAGGGTAATGCTGTTAAAATAATCTTGTACCAGTGTTATGAATACACTGCCAAGTGTCTGGGAGAAGCCACTAAACAAACCACTGAGGCCAGTAAGGCGCTCACTGTTAGAAACACAGATACAAGATTTAAGGATAGAATCAAAAGAAAAGGAGGCACGAATAAATCAATTGGAACAGGAAGCAGAACAATTGAAAGATTAGATAGATCAGATGATACGGAAAAATAAAAGGTGGTAAATTTGAATGGCAAATAAGGAAGAGCCCACCTGGATACAATGAGGAGGAATATAAGGTTAAGCCTAGCGCTCCCGAGGAAGAAAGAGAGAATGGCGCGCCCCCGTTAAGAGCAGCCCCGGTAGCGATGAGGCGAGTTCCGCAAAAGGATAACGCAGCCCCATAAGTAGTAGAAGAGTACCATCTGTTCTCCCCATCTGAAAAAATATTGGTAATGAAGGGACTGGGAAAGTTGGCAAGGGATTCGCCAAATAGGGACTTCTGGAATAACTTGGAGTCCGCAGTACAACTGCATAATATGGCGGAGTTGGATGTGCATTGAATAATTAATAATATGTGCCCGAAAACAACTTGGGAGGCGTTACCGGCAGCCCTGAGAGATGGGGCTTGGATGACTGCTCAGGGACGCAACTGAAGTCAAAAGATTAAAGCTTTTTGTGGGATTGTGCAACAAAACCTTGGGGGAGGAAGAATAAGGTGGGCATAAGGTGAAAAAGGTGGGCAGAAGGACCCTGCGGAATCTAAAAGGAAGTTCAAAGCATTTGTGTTTACTGTTGTAAAACGATTCTTTAAAAGATGGAAAAAGTAGAGAAGCATTTCTATGATTCTAAGGTGAACCCGACTCTTAAGCATCTAACTTTAATGCCGAGAAAAATAAAACATAGAATTTGCTACTATGTTTGAACAGTCATGGAATGTATTGTGTGCGATGTTTCAGTGTGAATGGTAAAGTTAAAAACATGTGGATGTTTATTTGTCTTGGTGTGTCTGTAGTTTTTTTTCAACTGGCACTGGTTAGTTTACAATATTGATTTGAATACATTTGGAGATATTGAAGTTAATTAATCTATTAAAACCAGATTTTTATTATGGCCATTATAAAATTCTGGTAGTGTAAACTGGGTGGAGAGCCTTTAGTTCCGGACATAAGGCATTTCACATCAATAATTGGTAGGTTTTTAAAAAAAATGATTTTCTGAATGCTTATTTTGAATGTAAAAGCACAGAGACTTTACAAGAGTAACAAATTTCTAACTGGAGAGTTACAACTGAAATAGCTGCAGGCTGTGAGACTGAAATCGACATTGATTGATGGTGTCTGTGTTTGTCAGCTTTCGAAACAAAGGAAGTTAACTCTGTCACAGGTAGCTGTGAACTCTTTTTTTAAACTCAGTGGGCAATACCTTTCGAATATTGGAAATTTTCTTAACTTGAAGAGAATTACCAGAGATTCTCTGATTCTTTTGTTTTAAGTAGGTGACCATTGGGAAGAGCGATGTTGTTTAAAGGGGTTAGTAGATTGTGCCTGAGGGATCAGGAGGGCACACCACTGTAACCGACTACATCTGGCCCCGAGTAAATCTCAGGAGTGGAAGGTGGGGGGCCAGATAATGGAACAAAACTATGCCAGCGTGGATGTTTTGAACTCCGGTACAAGAGACCGTATAATATCGTTGATAAAGCTAGTCCCATGGTATATGCAGCCCAGTTACCTCGAAGAATTAAATGGCTTTATATTAACCAGATTAATTTTTTTTCAGTTCACCAGCAGGTACCGAGACAAGAGGAAATGGTTATGAAAATGGAGAGCGGGATTTGTTCTCTCCAGGGGGATGAGGAATGGGTACCTAATGGGATACCCCCAGCTAACCAGGTACTGTATGATCCAAAGGGAAGTGGACAGGACACGGGAACTGGAAGAATCTCCTCGGGTCCCAGATCTGGAACCACCTCCTGTCCAAAGAAATGCCTCACAAACCCCGCCAATCTCACGAAGTAGTAAGAGACATATCATGAATGGTAGAAGTAAGGACGGCTGAGGGTATAGGATAAGGGTACAGTTACAGTGGCATGGTAATCATACCACTGTAACCGTCCATCATATCAAGGAGTGCAAAGACAGGAGCGCGGCTGTACAAGCAGTAGAGTTCAAAAAAACTCATCCAGAGGCTCCTTCTCCAATGACTAAATAGATGTGTGGGAAAAGCAAATTGTTTGTTATAAACACATCCCAGGGCCAACAAATGGTAATCTCAGATGATACTGTACCATGATGTGCATCACGAAGTGGTACCTGTAATATTGAATCTGACTAAAATGGGACTACCTGGGTGGTGCAAGCCTAAAACAGCACAGCTACATGGGGGAATGATCAAGGGATTTTGGCAGAGGTCCAGTACAATCTGCACTGAATTCAGGGAGAGTGAGGAGCTTGATCGTACCTTGACAAGAATGGTGCCGAGACTATTATCGAGAATCATAACAGAAGGCGGTGAGGCCTGATTAATATGTTGCAACTGGTTTAATACTAAAAAGGGGGTAAACCAGATTATAGAAGGGGAACAAATCATCTTCAGTGAAATGGCTCGAAGTAATGTATGGATCTTGGTTAGTGGAACAAGCCCAAGATTGCAGAGGGAAGGCTCTCTTTCTGGGTAACTGATCGAGACGTAGGTCAGTGTCCACTTATTAACTTAGATTTTGTGTCAAGTCAGAAGGTTGGTACAGGTGTATCCAGTGGCACGAGTGACATTTATCACCCTGTTAGAGATAGTAGGGTGTTACTCAATCATGCTTGAGAAAATTTAGTAGGATATAATGAACACCGGAAATATAACCCGGGTGGATGGGATAACATGGAACTGCACCATGAAGGTAATTGCGGGATAGCATTTTCCTATACGATCTGTATAAAGAGGGAAGGGTGAATATTGTGTCAGCACCATACATCGGGAATACCAATACGGTACAAACCTGACTTTCCCATTGTGACAGGAACTTTTTGTTTTACCCCAGTACAAACTGTGAGATGTAGGCAAGTAAATATCACTGTAAGAAAGGAGTTAAAAGTGTAACTGCCAAAGGGAAGATATAATAAATTTGGATAGTTAATTGGGCCAACTGAGGACCAAGTACAATGGGTATTAAGCGAAATGGGGAACAGTTAGACACTGAGGTGATACTTATGGTACATATGATTGAGATCGTCTCCGACAATGAACCATGAGATTATGTGTGGTTTTTATGTTATCTATTGTCTAATGGCGGGGGTGGCAATTGTTAACACATTTGACATAGCCAGTATAGACCAAGAAGTTCAAGACTTAGCCCAACGTTTGAGACCCCTTTTACTAAAGGGAAACAATCAGACTTCACAGTTGTCAGAAACAGGGGACAAGGCCAGAAAAAAAAACAAACGAGGAAATCCGAGAGCCTCAGGCCCAAACTATCAATAAGATAAGTGTGTGACTAAATGATCTAACCCAAGAAACACATAAATAACTTGTATGTGCAATATACGGCACATGGTTACTAGGGAACATACGATACAAGATAAACCAGATGAAACAGGAAAAAATACTCGATTGGATAAGTAATGAGCAGTTGTCCAAATAGACTAAGGACGGTCTGTGATGTTCGTAAGACAACACAAGTGTTCTTGTTCCCAAATAATTGTATTACCAGAAAATTGAAATTGCGAGGTATGGTTCTAGCTATCCCACAGATAGAGGGTACAGATACCGAACCTCTGTGGGTAGTACAGAACATAGACGAAATACAAGGCCAATCCCGGGTTCAGTTCCAAGATACACTCCCTTATGCGGTAAAACTCAGTGACACATTTCAAGGGGTGCATACCGATGGTTGCATTCAATATTTGGATGTGGTAGTGTGCGCACACCCCATGGAAGGAGGGCAAAGTATAGTGTGCGGGTTCAGGCAGACGGCTAATTGCACATGGAAATCAGCCCCCTTAGTCAGGGAGGGACTGAGGTGGCAGCCTGGGATGATGGGATGTTCTGCATATCTATCAAAGAAAATGAGTACAAGCATGGTTTTGTCATATGTGCGATCCCACAACCTAATTTCTGTTTAACGCCTAAAGCTGTGGTCAAACTAGGCCATCGATACCTATTCCCACGAAGAGAGGAATGCATCGAGAACATCGCTTTAAATAACCCGAGATGGGATAATGAAATGCAACAGTATGAGATACCAAGTCAGCAAGACATTCCCCGTCTCAAAGAACATTTCACGCAATTGAAAACAGATACTGAAAAAACCATACTGGAAGATTCCATACAGCATTCAAGGACATTGTAGAAACCCTGGAAGACACTTAATAGTGGGAACATGTATGGAATTGGGGAATGAATGTGAATATCCATCCGTGGATTCGTATAGCCTCTCACATATTGGTGATCATACAGTTAGGGCTAGCTGTCTGATGAGGAATTGGGTTATGCAAGACATACAGAACGAGACAACGGAGAAGGATTTAATTATGGAACAGCAAAAGTTGGCAGCCAAGTAAACTGAAATACTTTTGAGACGTAGGTCACGTACTGAGTCCCCTAAACCGCATGGCTGATCACCACAGAACAGAGCAGGTGACACAGGATGAAGTAGAATTAGGTTGGGAATCTTGGGCTGGGTACCAAAAGGGGGGACTGAAGTGGGGCTTCCGAGCTCTGTTATAACTCAAGAGTTAAGAATGGATCTCGGAACTAAAACGAGCTGACATAGGCTTTTGTGGTGGTCAACTTTCTAAAGGTGTTTAAAGGGAAATAACATGTCGGAATGATTAATTGTTACAAGTTGTATAACCTGAGGACAATTACAAATAGCCAAAATGTTGAACCACGGGAGGCCCAGAGGGGCAGTTAAACAGAGCAAGGGTCAAAAGTGACACATTGGAAAAACTCCATTTGGTATGAGACTTAGGCAAATGGTTGTGTGACGCAAAAGGGAATTAGTTAATCAAACAATTGTGTACGCGGGCTGTGGGCCAATTAAACGGCATGGGGGGGGGGGGGCGGGGGGCTATGCACAAGGCTGACATGCATCATTAAGTGTATAACAGATTGCTTGGAACTTTGTATCATTGGAGAGGCCTGGCTACAGACAACCAGCACCCACTGGTGCAAAATAAAGACTACTTGAATCTTCCAACCCAAACCTGGTGTTGAGTGTTTATTTGAAATACTCTACTACAGGAATATAATTCATCTTTTTCCACTAACCTAAGTGCTGTCACTCAGATTTAGCACTAAACCGAGGCCTGGTCTTCCTGATTAGCTGGTGTAAAAGATTCCATGGTGCTATTTGAAGAAGAGCATGGAGTTTCTTCTGGTGTCCTTGCCAACATTTTTCCCTCAACTAAAATCAACAAAGGCAAATTATCCAGTTATTCAATCATTTGCTGTTTGTGGGAAGTTGCAGTCTGTAAATTGGTCTTCGGAGTGTCGGTAAGATATTTAACAACGGAAACATAGGGTTGGAGCATGAACCCAAGGAGTTTAGACACAGGGCAGCAAAGCCAAAGCTCTCGGATCGCCAAGTGTGCATTGGAATATTACTGGAGTTTAACCGGTTCAAATCTCACCGCTCAACCATTGGTGAGATTCCTGGGATGTCTGCACTTTGTGGGGTTTGAGTTAGCATGGGATATCTGTACTTTGTGGGGTTTGAGTTAGCATGGGATATCTGCACTTTGTGGGGTTTGAGTTAGCATGGGATATCTGTACTTTGTGGGGTTTGAGTTAGCATGGGATATCTGTACTTTGTGGGGTTTGAGTTAGCATGGGATATCTGTACTTTGTGGGGTTTGAGTTAGCATGGGATATCTGTACTTTGTGGGGTTTGAGTTAGCATGGGATATCTGTACTTTGTGGGGTTTGAGTTAGCATGGGATATCTGTACTTTGTGGGGTTTGAGTTAGCATGGGATATCTGTACTTTGTGCGGTTTGAGTTAGCATGGGATAAATGGGGTACTGAAGTTGCATGTTCAGCCATGAACTCATTGAATGGCGGTGCAGGCTAGAAGGGCCGAATGGCCTACTCCTGCACCTATTTTCTATGTTTCTATGTTTCTATCTGCACTTCATGGGGTTTGAGTTAGCATGGGATATCTGCACTTCGTGGGGTTTGAGTTAGCATGGGATATCTGTACTTTGTGGGGTTTGAGTTAGCATGAGATATCTGTACTTTGTGGGGTTTGAGTTAGCATGGGATATCTGTACTTTGTGGGGTTTGAGTTAGCATGGGATATCTGTACTTTGTGCGGTTTGAGTTAGCATGGGATATCTGTACTTTGTGCGGTTTGAGTTAGCATGGGATATCTGTACTTTGTGCGGTTTGAGTTAGCATGGGATATCTGTACTTTGTGCGGTTTGAGTTAGCATGGGATATCTGTACTTTGTGGGGTGTGAGTTAGCATGGGATATCTGCACTTTGTGGGGTGTGAGTTAGCATGGGATATCTGTACTTTGTGGGGTGTGAGTTAGCATGGGATATCTGCACTTTGTGGGGTTTGAGTGACGGCGGGGTATCTCCATTCTGTGGGAGAGGTTTACTCCTGTCCAATGCCCAGGATAAAGGCCGTGTTTGCAAGCAGCAAGAGGCGGAACTCTCGCTCCACCATTACTCGGACTTCAAATTTCAGGGGTATTCTTTTGCCACATAGAATCATAGAAATTTAAAGAAAAAAGTACATCGAGAGGATGTAGTTTTTATTTTTTAATTCTTGATGTAAAAAAATTCTTAGCTCTGTCAAAGTTCCCGACTTAACATTTCCCCGGTTTCACTTTTCCTTTGCTTAATTGACTTTTTCCACACTGCGAAGCGCCAACATTCAATAATTCACCAATATTAGTATATAAGACTCAACTTACTTGGTGTTTTTCCCTGCTACAGTTCGCGGTCTCAGAGAACCCAGACTGCGAGCTAGAAACTCGGCAAGAAGCTGAAATGAATCAAGTATGAGCTAGCACGCAGAGCAGTTCCTGACTGGAGCTCTGAGCCACTCACTGCTGTACAGTACAGCCACGCCCAGCACCCATTCAATCTGCTCCCACGTCTGCTTTGTGCAGATTCAGCCAATCTCTGGCGGGACAACAGTTGGAGTTTGGATGGGGGTGGGATGTAAATTTGCCCACAATTGCCCATGCATTGATTTTCAAGGTGTCGGGGAGGTACTGAGCAAAGCCTGGGCAGCCGTTACACCGCAGGGAGCAAATGGGCATCACAGTACACATTGGCCCAGGACACCATCATTGAGCTCTCTTGGGCGAGGGAAGGGAACAATCAGCCAAGGTCCTGGACCCTGGCAACTGAACACTGGCCTGGTGACTCCGCTGGAACATGCCTGTGTGTGTGCTGAGGTCAAGTAAGGACAGGATCAGGCGTGGCTGTGAAATGCCCTCCACAGTCAAATAAGCTGTCTACACTCGTCTGGGCTCGCACATGAAGAATGGACACTTGGATGTGTCAACTGGCACCTATGGAACTGGAGAGAAGAACATTAAAGGAAGGGGAAGAAGAGCCTCTCCGTCTAGTCCATTTGATGAAACCCCTTAAATCTTACTGTATGAAAATGATAAATATTTGAAAAATCGAAGGTGACACTACTCAATGGACCACCTCTGTACTGTACCAGAGGGAGGTACAATATAAGTTCACACCGATGGCCCATGCACTGAGATTCCAGGTCTCAGTTGCACCTTCGGAGGTGGCGACTGAGCAGCGTCTGGCCAGGGATTACCCAACAGGAACCAAGTGAAAATCTCAGCACATCGTGCCTCACAACATTCAAATTAAGCAGAAGAGAGAAACATTAGCAGAACACTATGGGCAGATTCACCTGCCTGCTTTCCTGCTGCATATTGCAGGGAGATCATAGAACTACACAGCACAGAAGGAGGCCATTCCGTCTACCGTGCCTATGCTGGCTCTTTGAAAGACCTACCCAATCAGTCCCACTCCCCCGCTCTTTCCCCATAGCCCTGCAAATGTTCCCTTTTCAAGTATTTATCCAATTCCCTTTGGAAAGTTACTATTGAATCTGCTTCCATCGCCCTTTCTGGCAGCACATTCTAGATCATAACTCGCTGCGTTTATATGAAAAAAGCTCCTGAGATGAGGGAGGACAAGGAAGAAAAAATATCTTGCAGCTCAGTATCAACTCTGCTCAGTTGGTAGCACTCTTGCCTGTGAGTCAAAAGGTCATGGGTTGAAGCCCCACTCCAGCCGCAGCAACACTCAAGTAGCTTGACACCATGCAGAATAGAGCTATCCACTTGATTACTGTCCCCACCACTGGATTCCAGATCTACCCCATCATCACTGGCTGCAGTATGTATGATCTACCAAATGCACTGCAGCAACTCACCACACTTAGGTTGGCAGCACCTCTACCACCAAGGACAAGAGAGACAATGACATGGGACCATCACCTACAAATTCTCCTCTTAAGTCAAACACCAATATCTGGGAATTCTCTACCTAGCACCATTAGTACTAAGAATGCAGCACTTCAAGGAGAAGGCCCACTACCACCTTGGGGCAATGGGGGATGGGTTATAAAGCTTCCACATCCCAAGAATAAAAAATGTATATTTATATATCTGATACTTAACGCATTAGTATTATGGAATGACAGTTCAGGTACAAGCAGTGCCTTTCTGTTGAACCTCACCTTGTCAGGAACTACAATGGTTTGAAATGACTTATCATTTTGATATTTTTTAACATATACTGAGTCATCTGTGGTGCATGATAAAGTACCTGTTCTGGCAGTCTACAAAACAACTCTTGTGCAACAGCAATTGTGAGTAGAAAATCCTGTACAGATAATTGAAAGAGTCCTCTAGATTTCCAGCTCTCACTGTGACGGTTTCACTGCTTTCCATCCCCAATGCCCAGAAGTGCCACTAGCCTACTGTACCTGCTGTATGCACCTGTGAGTATGCTCACAGGTTTGTAGAGCTGTTGATCCACCGGTACGCTCGCGGCCTTCTGCGAGAGGTGGGCACCGGAGGGACTGGAGTGCATTATTACCCCCGGCAACCAAATTCTAGTTTGATTTTATATGTTTTCAAGTCTAATTTATTTTAAATGCCAGTTTTAGTGTCCCCCTCCCCTTTTATAGGGGGCACTTGAAAAAAATATGATTTTAGTGCCCAAAAAAAACAACAAAAAAACCAAAAAAAACCCCCAAAAAAACCACAAAAAAGGGCCTTGAAAAATGTTTGGAGTGTCCCCCAGATCGGGGGGCATGATTTAATGTTTACTTTTTCCTCCCAAAAGAGTTGTTGAACTGTTGAGACGAGAGGGCTGTGTCTGGCGAAGTGACCAGGGTCAGGGACCTGTTCGATGGTGGAGGAGCGGGCTGGATGGCATCAGACACGCTGGCACAGCGCCTAAATTCGGCCGACGTCCGCTGCACGGCCGATGCCATCAAGTCGCTAAAAACAGCGCTGGGCCTTGACTCCGTTAGGTGTGTCGAGGAGGCTCAAGCACGTGGGGAGATCCCGTCCGAACTGACCCCCGTCCGGACGGAATTCCTCATCGGCGCCAAGCCCCGAAACCTCCCTCGGGAGCCGATGCCTCACAACTTGAGCCGCCTCAGGGAAATCCCCTCCGTGCCTTTCAGTTCTGCGCGGAGGGGTTTCCTGTACGGGCTGCTTCTGCACACTCTCAACCTTGCCATCCTCGTCTGCCGTCCGGACACACCATGGCGCACCATCTTGCCGTCCGGAGGAGGCGGGGGTCCCCGATGGAGTGCACTCTACGCGGGAGTCTTCCCACTATTCATCGGGGACTTGGCCTGGAGGGTGGTGCACGGAGCAGTCCCGTGCAACAAATTTTTAAGCCGGTTCACGGGCTCCCAGGGCGCCTGCAATTTCTGCGGTCTGAAAGAGTCCGTGTTCCACGTTTTTAGTGAATGTATGAGGTTGCAGCCCCTGTTCCATTATTTAAAGAGGCTGCTCCTCAATTTCTGGTTGCACTTCAGTCCCACACTCCTGATCTTTGGGCACCCTGTGCGGAGGGGAGCGGGTAGGTCCGAAGGCCTCCTTGTAGGACTGCTCCTGGTCACGGCCAAGGATGCCATCAGCCGGTCCAGGCAGCGGGCCGTCGAGGGCGTCGTTCAGCCTTACTGCCTGCCTCTCTTCCGTGCGTACATCCAAGCCAGGGTATTCCTGGAGATGGAGCACGTGGTGTCCACCGGTACGCTCGAGGCCTTCCGCAAGAGGTGGGCGCCGGAGGGACTGGAGTGCATCATCACCCCCGGCAACCAAATTTTAATTTGATTTTATGTTTTAACGTTTAATTTGTTTTAATTGCCGGGTTTTACTGTCCCCCTCCCCTTTTATAGGGGACACTTGTAAATTATATGATTTTAATGCCCCCAAAAAAATCACAAAAAAACCCCACAAAAAAATTTTAAAAAAGAGGGCAGTTAAAAGTGTCTGGAATGTCCCCCAGATCGGGGGGCACTCGATCTAATGTTTATTTTGTACCCCCCCCCCAAAAAGAGTTGTAGAGCTGTTGAGACGAGAGGGCTGTGGCTGGCGAAGTAATCAGGGTCAGGGACCTGTTCGATGGCGGAGGAGCAGGCTGGATGGCGCCAGACATGCTGGCACGGCGCCTAAATTCGGCCGACGTCCGCCGTGCGGCCGATGCCATCGAGTCGCCAAAAACAGCGCTGGGCCCTGACTCCGTTAGGTGTGTCGAGGAGGCTTAAGCACGTGGGGAGATCCCGTCCAAACGGACCCCCGTCCGGACGGAATTCCTCATCGGCGCCAAGGCCTGAAACCTCCCTCGGGAACCGGCGCCTCACAACTTGAACCGCCTCGGGGAAATTCCCTCCGTGCCTTTCAGTTCTGCGCGGAGGGGTTTCCTGTACGGGCTGCTCCTGCACACTCACAACCTTGCCATCCTCGTCTGCCGTCCGGACACACCATGGCGCAACACCTTGCCATCCAGAGGAGGCAGGAGTCGCCGATGGAGTGCACTCCACGCGGGAGTCCTCCCACTATTCATCGGGGACTTGGCCTGGAGGGTGGTGCACGGAGCAGTCCCGTGCAACAAATTCGCAGGCTCCCAGGCCGCCTACAATTTCTGCGGTCTGAAAGAGTCCATGTTTCATGTTTTTATGGAGTGCGAGGTTGCAGCCCCTGTTTCATTATTTAAAGGGGCTGCTCCTCAATTTCTGGTTGCACTTCAGTCCCACACTCCTGATCTTTGGGCACCATGTGGACTGCTCCTGGGCGGGCCACGGGGGCCATCAGCCAGTCCAGGCAGCGGGCGGTCGAGGGGGGTCGTTCAGCCCGACTGCCTGCCTCTCTTCCGCGCCTACATCCGCACCAGGGTGTCCTTGGAGATGGAGCACGCGGTGTCCACCGGTACGCTCGCGGCCTTCCGCGAGAGGTGGGCGCCGGAGGCACTGGAGTGCATTGTTACCCCCGGCAACCAAATTTTAATTTGATTTTATATGTTTTAAAGTTAATTTGTTTTAATTGCCGGATTTGTAGTGTCTCCCTCCCCTTTTATAGGAGGCACTTGTAAAATATATGGTTTTAATGCCCAAAAAAAAAACACACAAAAAAAATACATTTATAAAAAAAAAGGGGCAGTTAAGTGTCTAGAGTGTCACCCAGATCGGGGGGCACTCGATCTAATGTTTATTTTGTAACCCCCCCCAAAAGAGTTGTCGAGCTGTTGAGACGAGAGGGCTGTGTCTGGCGAAGTGACCAGGGTCAGGGACCTGTTTGATGGCGGAGGAGCATGCTGGATGGCGCCAGACGTGCTGGCACAGCGCCTAAATTCGGCCGACGTCCGCCGCGCGGCCGATGCCATCGAGTCGGTAAAAACAGCGCTGGGCCCTGACTCCGTTAGGTGTGTCGAGGAGGCTCAAGCATGTGGGGAGATCCCGTCCGAACTGACCCCCGTCTGGACGGAATTCCTCATCGGCGCCAAACCCCGGAACCTCCCTCGGCTGGCGCCTCACAACTTGAGCTGCCTCGGGAAAATCCCCTCCGTGCCTTTCAGTTCTGCGCGGAGGGGTTTCCTGTACGGGCTGCTTCTGCACACTCTCAACCTTGCCATCCTCGCCTGCCGTCCGGACACACCATGGCGCAACATCTTGCCGTCCGGAGGAGGCGGGGGTCCCCGATGGAGTGCACTCTACGCGGGAGTCCTCCCACTATTTATCGGGGACTTGGCCTGGAGGGTGGTGCACGGAACAGTCCCGTGCAATAAATTTTTAAACTGTGTGGAGGGGAGCAGGTAGGTCTGCTCCTGGGCATGGCCAAGGGGGCCATCAGCCGGTCCAGGCAGCGGGCGATCGAGAGGGTCGTTCAGCCCGACTGCCTGCCTCTCCTCCGCGGTTACATCCGAGCCAGGGTGTCCTTGGAGATGGAGCACGCGGTGTCCACTGGTACGCTCGCGGCCTTCCGCGAGAGCTGGGCGCCGGAGGAACTGGAGTGCATCATCACCCCCGGCAACCAAATTTTAATTTGATTTTATATGTTTTAAAGTTTAATTTGTTTTAATTGCCGGTTTTAGTGTCCCCCTCCCCTTTTATAGGAGGCACTTGCAAATTTATGGATTTCAGGCCCAAAAAAACCCACAACAAATACACACAAAAAAAAATACAAAATGGGCCTTGTAAACAGTTTTGAGTGTCACCCAGATCGGGGGGCACTTGATTTAATTGTTTATTTTTCTCCAATCAAAAGAGATGTAGAGCTGTTGAGACGAGAGGGCTGTGTCTGGCGAAGTGACCAGGGTCAGGGACCTGTTCGATGATGGAGGAGCGGGCTGGATGGCGCCAGACGTGCTGGCAAGGCGCCTAAACTGGGCCGACGTCCGCTGCGCAGCCAATGCCATCGAGTCACTAAAAACAGCGCTGGGCCCTGACTCCGTTAGGTGTGTTGAGGAGGCTCAAGCACGTGGGGCGTTCCCATCCGAACTGACCTCCGTGTGGACGGAATTCCTCATCGGCGCCAAGCCCCGAAACCTCCCTCGGGAGCCGGCACCTCACAACTTGAGCCGCCTCGGGGAAATCCCCTACATGCCTTTCAGTTCTGCGCGGAGGGGTTTCCTGTACAGGCTGCTCCTGCACACTCTCAACTTTGCCATCCTCGTCTGCCGTCCGGACACGCCATGGCGTACCATCTTGCCGTCCGGAGGAGGTGGGGGTCCCCGATGGAGTGCACTCTACGCGGGAGTCCTCCCACTGTTTATCGGGGACTTGGCCTGGAGGGTGGTGCACGGAGCAGTCCCGTGCAATAAATTTTTAAGTCGGTTCACGGGCTCCTAGGCCGCCTGCAATTTCTGCGGTCTGGAAGAGTCCGTGTTCCATGTTTTTATGGAATGTGCGAGGTTGCAGCCCCTGTTCCATTATTTAAAGGGGCTACTCCTCAAATTCTGGATGCACTTCAGTCCCACACTCCTGATCTTTGGGCACCCTGTGCAGAGGGAAGCGGGTAGGTCCGAGGGCCTCCTCGTAGGACTGCTCCTGGGCACGGCCAAGGGGGCCATCATCTGGTCCAGGCAATGGGCGGTCGAGGGGGTCATTCAGCCCGACTGCCTGCCTCTCTTCCGTGCTTACATCCGGGCCAGGGTGTCCTTGGAGATGGAGCACGCGGTGTCCACCGGTACGCTCGCGGCCTTCCGCGAGAGGTGGGCGCCGGAGGGACTGGAGTGCATCATTACCCCCGGCAACCAAATTTTAATTTGATTTTATATGTTTTAAAGTTTAATTTGTTTTATTAACGGTTTTAGTGTCCCCCTCCCCTTTAAAAGGGGACACTTGTATAATGTATGTTTTAGTGCCCAAAAAAAAACAAAAAACCCACAAAAAACACAAAAATCCCCTATCAAAAAAACAAAAAAGGGCCTTGATAAGTGTTGGACTGTCCCCCAGATTGGGGAGCACTTGATTTAACTCTTTATTTTGTTCTCCAATCAAAAAGAGTTGTAGGGCTGTTGAGACGAGAGGGCTGGGGCTGGCGAGGTGACCAGGGTCAGGGACCTGCTCGATGGCGGAGGAGCGGGCTAGATGGCGCCAGAAGTGCTGGCCGGCGCCTAAACTGGCCGATGTCCGCCACGCGGCCGATGCTATCGAGTTGCTAAAAACAGCGCTGGGCCCTGACTCCGTTAGGTGTGTCGAGGAGGCTCAAGCATGTGGGGAGATCCCGTCCGAACTGACCCCTGTCTGGACGGAATTCCTCATCGGCGCCAAACCCTGGAACCTCCCTCGGGAGCCGGCGCCTCACAACTTGAGCCGCCTCGGGGAAATCCCCTCCGTGCCTTTCAGTTCCTGTACGGGCTGCTCCTGCACACTCTCAACTTTGCCATCCTCGCCTGCCGTCCGGACACGCCATGGCGCACCATCTTGCCGTCCGGAGGAGACGGGGGTCCCCGATGGAGTGCACTCTACGTGGGAGTCCTCCCACTATTTATCGGGGACTTGACCTGGAGGGTGGTGCACGGATGAGTACTGTGCAATAAATTTTTAAGCCGGTTCACACGCTCCCAGGCCGCTTGCAATTTCTGCGGTCTGGAAGAGTCCGTGTTCCATGTTTTTATGGAATGTGCGAGGTTGCAGCCCCTGTTCCATTATTTAAAGGGGCTACTCCTCAAATTCTGGATGCACTTCAGTCCCACACTCCTGATCTTTGGGCACCCTGTGCGGAGGGGAGCGGGTAGGTCCGAGGGCCTCCTCGTAGGACTGCTCCTGGGCACGGACAAGGGTGCCATCAGCCGGTCCAGGCAGCGGGCGGTCGAGGGGGTCATTCAGCCCGACTGCCTGCCTCTCTTCCGTGGTTACACCCGAGCCAGGGTATTCCTGGAGATGGAGCATGCGGTGTCCACCGGTACGCTCGCGGCCTTCTGTGAGAGGTGGCTGCCGGAGGGACTGGAGTGCATCATCACCCACGGCAACCAAATTTTAATTTGATTTTATGTCTAAATGTTACTTTGTTTAATTTGCCGGTTTTAGTGCCCCCCCCCCCCCCCGCCCCCGCTCCAGCCTTTTAGCCACGGGGCACTTGTATAATTTGTGTGTTGGTGCCCTCAAAAAAAAACAAAAATAAAAAAAAACAAGGGGGCACCTGAAAAGGTTTTGGAGTGTGCCCCCGCCTTTAACCAGGGGGCACTTGATTTAAAGTTCTGCTCAAAATAGTTGTAGAGCTGTTGAAGGGTGTTGCACTAGCCAGTCCTCTGCAATAAGTTTTTAAGTAGGTTCACGGACTCCCAGGCTGCCTGCAATTTCAGAAGTCTGGAGGAGTCCATGTTCCATGTTTATGTACAGTGTATGAGGTTGCACCCTGATGTAAGCTGAGCAGACCTAGTGAAATACAAGGTCGATGCGTAGCCTTGATACCCCTCTGGACAGACTATGTAAAATACAAAGTCGACGTCGTGACTAGTAGAGATGACAGACTTCGATTGGAGGTTCAAAACGATCTTTACTCACAGGCCTGGGGAGAACCTCCTGAGACCGTCCTCAGATCCGACTTAACCAAGATGTTAGCATTTAACAGTCCATCACTTCCGTAGCCTATCCCACGTGACATCTTACGCTATTCCCTATATTCGCGTTTAATCTTGTTTCTTCTTGTAAGCTTATTTTCAGCTCCTTCTGTCATTGGGGCCTTCCTCGTATCTATTCTTGCAACTTCGTTGCTGTAACAATTGCCCTTTGCCAGATGGCCTTGTCCGATAGCATGTTTTCTTGCGGTAACGGTTAATATGCTCATGTTAATTCTCTAAGACAAGCATATCATGGTTAATTTTATCAGACTTTAGCTGTAAGTCATTTAACGGGGTTAATTTTATCGACTTCAGCTGTAAGTCATGTTGCTATCCACACAGTGCATCCTTTACCATTTAATTGTGCAGACCGGTGCCTTGCCCGAGCAAGTCCTCAAGTCCTCGTAATCATGGTTCGATTCGCTACCAGGGGTATTGAACATTTAGGAAGGATAGACAGAAAGGAAAAGGAGGTGGGGTGGCGTTGCTGATTAAAGAGGAAATTAATTCAATAATAAGGAAGGACATTAGCTTGGATGATGTGGAATCGGTATGGGTGGAGCTACGGAATACAAGGGCAGAAAACGCTAGTGGAAGTTGTGTACAGACCACCAAACAGTAGTAGTGAGGTTGGGGACAGCATCAAACAAGAAATTAGGGATGCGTGCAATAAAGTTATCATGGGCGACTTTAATCTACATATTGATTGGGCTAACCAAACTGGTAGCAATGCGGTGGAGGAAGATTTCCTGGAGGCTATTAGGGATGGTTTTCTAGACCAATATGTCGAGGAACCAACTAGAGGGCTGGCCATCCTAGACTGGGTGATGTGTAATGAGAAAGGACTAATTAACAAACTTGTCGTGTGTTAGCGTTAGTGTTTTCTCAGAAGAATCACTCAACACTCAGAGTCGGTTCCAATGCTGATGCGGCCTTTATTACGCTTAGCGGGGAGGAAATCACAAGACTGAGTCCAGGCTTCTCTCCACAGAACAAAGGGTTACATTCACTTTTATATGTTTCACAACAGTTACAAACAGTTTACTACAGTTACACAGCCCATCACGGCTGGACACAAGCCAATCACAACGATTATAGATTACATATCGGTTCTTTTAACCCAATAGAATTCCCCTTATGTCTCAGGAACCATGTGTTCGTCTCTTGTCAGCTTGGGCTGATTGATATTAGTTTATAACCTTGTTTACAGGAGATGGGTTCTCTTATCTCTTTCTTCCTGGGGAATTAATTGGTTTATGGTCTTGAATACGGGAGATGGGTTCTCTCCTCATTATTCTTATCCTGCATCCAAGGCATTCCTATAGTGGGCCTCACAGGGTTATTGCTCGGTCATTGAACATTCAACAGTTCACAGCTTGACTACCTGATTTCCCATCATGCCTAGGCAGCCATTTTATGTGTGGCCACTTTAAACTTATATGCGTTTAGATATATCTAGCAGGTGCCTAATGCCTAGTATTCTGGTATATTCTAAACATCATGTGAGGCCCCTTGGGGAAGAGTGACCATAATATGGTAGAATTCTTTATTAAGATGGAGAGTGACACAGTTAATTCAGAGACTAGGGTCCTGAACTTAAGGAAAGGTAACTTCGATGGTATGAGAGGTGAATTGGTTAGAATAGACTGGCAAGTGATACTTAAAGGGTTGACGGTGGATAGGCAATGGCAAACATTTAAAGATCACATGGATGAACTTCAATACTTGTACATCCCTGTCTGGAGTAAAACTAAAACAGGAAGGTGGCTCAACCGTGGCTAACAAGGTAAAAATTAAGGATAGTGTTAAATCCAAGGAAGAAGCATATAAATTGGCCAGAAAAAGCAGCAAACCTGAGGACTGGGAGAATTTTGTAATACAGCAGAGGAGGACAAAGGGTTTAATTAGGAGAGGGAAAATAGAGTATGAGAGGAAGCTTGCTGGGAACATAAAAACTTTCTGCAAAAGCTTCTATAGATATGTGAAGAGAAAAAGATTAGTGAAAACAAAAGTAGGTCCCTTGCAGTCGGATTCAGGTGAATTGATAATGGGGAATAAAGAAATGGCAGAACAGTTAAACAAATGCTTTGGTTCTGTCTTCACGAAGGAAGACACAAATAACCTTCCGGAAATACTAGGGGACCAAGGGGCGAGTGAGAAGGAGGAACTGAAGGAAATCCTTATTAGGCAGGAAATTATGTTAGGGAACTTGATGGGATTGAAGGTTGATAAATCCCCGGGACCTGATAGTCTGCATCCCAGAGTACTTAAGGAAGTAGCTCTAGAAATAGTGGATGCATTGGTGATCATTTTCCAACAGTCAATCGACTCTGGATCGGTTCCTATGGACTGGAGGGTAGCTAATGTAACACCACTTTTTAAAAAAAGGAGGGAGAGAGAAAACAGGTAATTATAGACTGGTTAGCCTGACATCAGTAGTGGGGAAAATGTTGGAATCAATTATTAAAGATGAAATGGCAGCACATTTGGAAAGCAGTGACGGGATCAGTCCAAGTCAGCTTGGATTTATGAAAGGGAAATCATGCTTGACAAAGCTTCTAAAATGTTTTGAGGATGTAACTAGTAGAGTGGACAAGGGAGAACCAGTGGATGTGGTGTATTTGGACTTTCAAAAGGCTCTTGACAAGGTCCCACACAAGGGATTGGTGTGCAAAATTAAAGCACATGGTATTGGGAGTAATGTATTGACATGGATAGAGAATTGGTTGGCAGACAGGAAGCAGAGAGTCGAGATAAACGGGCCCTTTTCAGAATGGCAGGCAGTGACCAGTGGGGTGCCGCAGGGCTCAGTGCTGGGACCCCAGCGATTTACAATATACATTAATGATTTGGATGAGGGAATTGAGTGTAATATCTCCAAGTTTGCAGATGACACTAAGCTGGGTGGCGGTGTGAGCTGTGAGGAGGATGCTAAAAGGCTGCAGGGTGACTTAGACAGGTTTGGTGAGTGGGCAAATGCATGGCAGATGCAGTATAATGTGGATAAATGTGAGGTTATCCACTTTGGTGGCAAAAACAGGAAGGCAGAATATTATCTGAATGGTGACAGATTAGGAAAAGGGGAGGTGCAACGAGACCTGGGTGTCATGGTACATCAGTCATCGAAAGTTGGCATGCAGGTACAGCAGGCGATGAAGGCAGCAAATGGTATGTTGGCCTTCATAGCTAGGGGATTTGAGTATAGGAGCAGGGAGGTCTTACTGCAATTGTACAGGGTCTTGGTGAGGCCTCACCTGGAATATTGTGTTCAGTTTTGGTCTTCTAATCTGAGGAAGGACGTTCTTGCTATTGAGCGAGTGCAGCGAAGGTTCACCAGACTGATACCCGGGATGGCAGGACTGACATATGAGGAGAGACTGGATCGACTGGGCCTGTATTCACTGGAGTTTAGAAGAATGAGAGGGGATCTCATAGAAACATATAAAATTCTGACTGGACTGGACAGGTTAGATGCAGGAAGAATGTTCCCAATGTTGGGGAAGTCTAGAGCCAGGGGACATAGTCTAAGGATAAGGGGTATGACTGAGATGAGGAGAAACTTCTTCAGAGAGTTGTTAACCTGTGGAATTCCATACCGCAGAGAGTTGTTGATGCCAGTTCCTTGGATATATTCAAGAGGGAGTTAGATATGGCCCTTATGGCTAAGGAGATCAAGGGGTATGGAGAGAAAGCAGGAAACGGGTACTGAGGGAATGATCAGCCATGATCTTATCAAATGGTGGTGCAGGCTCAAAGGGCCGAATGGCCTACTCCTGCACTTATTTTCTATGTTACATAAATTTTGTTATTTCAGCCCCCCTTATGGCCCATTGGTCACCTTGACCCAATTCGGCCAGTATCGTACAGTTTAAGATTGTCTGCTTTGAGCTCCCGTCGCCTTGGTGGTACCAACCCAGGGTGTCTGGTACTCATAGTCCCACAGGAAAAGGGTACTGAGGGAATGATCAGCCATGATCTTATTGAATGGTGGTGCAGGCTTGAAGCGCCGAATGGCCTACTCCTGCACCTATTTTCTGTGTTTCTATGTAATCCTAAACACAGTTTTCATAGTAATTTCTCTCCTGTCCTCCCCCAAGCAACAGTTTTCCTTCCTCTTCCTCTTTCTTTACCCGTATTGTTATGGCTCTAGCTCGGTTCTGGTTCTTTCGCCTACGATATCTCCTGCAACAATCAGAACGTATAATGACAATAATTGAACTACTATCAGCACGTGCGACATAATCCTAATCCAGGGATGTATGTTAACATTCAATCCCCAGTTCCAGATCTTCTCATACCAAGGTCATTCCCCCAAGTCAGTTTCGATGTCTTTAAGTTGATTCTTTAGATCTTTTTCTATTTTATGATAATGTTTTATAATTTCCTTCGTTTCCTGCTGTAATTCCTTTCACTTTTCCTGTTCGTGTAATGCCGGAATTGCCTTGGGCTCTGGTATGACATAAGTTTCAATTTCCCTATTAAGTCCTGTATTATTAAGGAAAAACTTTTCTCTTCTTGCGGTCTTTGTGGGTGTATATATTAGTGTCCTATCTGTGTAGGTATCTTTGGGTAAAAACAAAAGTTTGGCTGGGGAATGGGACAAGTCAGATCCTGGTATTCATATTTCTGTTCAGCTGTGGTGAAACAAAATGTCCCGGTGTTCCTAGGTGCTACTCTCATTCGATGCATTCCCCTTGGGCGTATTTCAAGGGTGCAATTAATGGTTCTCGTAAATCCGCACTCGGCTGTTTCTCCCTCGGTGGGGGTTGTGTGTACACCCATGTCCTTCCCTGGCAGTGGCACCCCGTCCATCACCACCCCACTTAAGGTTCCATTCTTCTGGTTATTATCTTTGTCCACTCCCAATATGACCTTGGTAGGGACACCACGATATTTAACCCAACTCTTCCTCTGTACCTCTCTTATATTAATCACATCATACAGGGGCTGGCCCTCTTCTGAGAGTTGTGGGATGGCCAATACGAAGCCAATCACCTTAGTCCGTGGGGTCAGACAATTGCCTGCCCTGTATACTTGTGCCATTTTACGCCCCTTGCATAGGCTCTTATTTGTGTCGATCCAAGGTTCCAGATCCTTATTAGTAATCCAATCGGGGATCTGTTCATTATTTATTTGCTTCACGTTATGCTGGGCATTGGACAGTAGCCATGAGCCATACATGGCGCATACCAATTCCTTTTGGGTTTGGTGAGATGCGTTGCTGACCCGATCAATAATCGTGTTAATTGTTTCCGCATGGGGGGCTACTATCCCTTCCACCCCCAACAATTGTTTTGCCGTTTGTTCTCCTGTCAGTGCCATTTGTTGGCTTCTTTTAGTGGCTTGCTTTAGTAGCTTCTTTATTTTCGCTTGTAGTTCTTCTACTTCTTCCCCCACTCCTTCTATGTCAAAGCTATTAACTGTTGCCAACACGGCCGCATACCCTACTCCGGCCATTTCCAATACTCCCTGTTTCTTACGCCTCTGTAAGATAGATTTTCCCTGTGGACCCTCTAATTGTTTCATCCACAGGGAGTCCCATAATTGTTTGGTATAATTATTACACATCGCGTGCATAGCAAAAGTACTCATATCGATAGCAAATTTAATGATTCTATGTGCCACACTAAAATAAACTTCATCCTGTGTTTTCCTTATTACTAAACCTCCTCGTGCCTCTTCTTCCATTGACGGGCATGTTAATGGGGTTGTGGAAGGTTACGGGGTGGTCGTCGCGGCAGGGGATGTGGCGGTGGTAGTTGATGACGGGTGTGATCCGCAGATCCTCCAGTAACCCTGGCTATTTGACGGTGCATCACACGTCTCCTCATTTCCATCTGGGAAGGATGCGGGACGGCCGCTGTTATCGGACCCCCATTCTACATATTGCACAGCTGTGCACCCGCTTTCCACCCACCCGTTAGTGCTGTTCGTGCATGCCCGCGTCCCTCCCGTTGTTGCCGTTTGTCCGGTGAATCTCGGGGTGCCCGAGGTGCGTCCTATGCAGACCATTATCCCTCTTGGGGCCGTTATTCTACCTTTGGCACAGGTTGTGCCGCAGCTTGTCCCAAAAATTAGGGTGGGTGTCATGTCCCCTTTCCTTACCACCGCGCTCAAACCTATCCCTAGAATCGTGATAGTGATGCTCCACTTCATCTTCTTACGAGTTCGTTATTCCTGCAAGGAAAACAAAGGGCCAGTCGTCACCAGCCAGTTGGAATCATTCTATTCTTATCTGCCCCTCTAAACTGTACCAAGATATATTTTCCCCCATCACGTTGTTCCTCCCATCGTGTGAGTATCTCCATTCCCGATCTACTCATCGGCCTTATATACCTTTAGCTGAGTCCAGTGTTTCCACCTTCCTTTACCCGTTCTGGACTCATCTATACATGCACATGTGTCACTGTTCATTAATACTTCATAGGTCCTGACCACTTGGGTGCTAGCCCTGGTTTGACTGGTATTATTTTTGCCATCACTTTGCTACCTATTGCCGGGATCTCCTTCTTGTCATCTCGCGTATCCTGCTCTAGGTCCCGTATAATCTGTTGGTCTTTGGCCTCATGACTGAGAGCATGTAATTGCGTACACAATTGTTTAATAAACCTCCTGATTCTGTCCTTCAGGGGTCCTATATCCTCTCCTCCGGTGACGACTCCTTCTGGCAGTGTCATTGCTCGTCCGGTCATTAGTTCAAATGGTGTCAGTCTCGTCGTTCTATTCGGAGTTGCCCTAAGTATCATTAATATACTTGGAAGTAATTCTGCCCATTCCTTCCCTGTGTCTTCTATTGCTTTAATGATAATTTCAATGTTTGGTTCATCCTTTCTACCATCCCTGAACTCTGAGGGTGGTATGGTATGTGAAACCTTTTCTAATACCCAATAGGGCACATGTCTCCTTTATGACTTATCCCTGTTCTGGATCAATCTGTACCGGGATTCCCCATCGTGGTACTACCTCCTCTGCCTCGTGCCACAGTTGTAGCTGTACAATCTCTAGTAGCAAATGCTTCAACCCATCTAGTAAACTGATCTATTATTATCAAACAATAAGTATTTCCTTTTGATTTTGGTAAGGGTCCAGTGAAGTCTATCTGAAACTTCTCCCATGGGCCTTTTGGTCTCGGCTGATGAAACCTTGACGTGTATTATATTGTGCACATACGTGGCAATGTCTGCAGAATCTGTCCACAGCTTGTTTCATTCTGGGCCACATCGCTGGAGGTTGTTCACCATATTGGATATACCTGTGTGTTGTCTACCACGGTATAATTCCATTACCCCTTGTTGTGTACAGCTGGGTATACATATTAGTTGATCTTTCCTCCATATTCCCTCCGCCCTTTCCCTTGCACCCCTTTGTTCCCATAACTGCTTCTCCTCCTGGGATACTTCCTTATGTAATTTGGATATGTCTATATCCTTTGGCAATGCCGTAATAGTAGTTATGTCTATCTGCGTCTCTGTTTCTGTTCCGATCTCATTCACCGCTGCACTCTGTTACTCTACCACCTTTCTGGCTGCACGATCTGCGACTCTATTTCCCTTTTCTGTGGGGGAATTACCCCGCTGATGGGTTTTTACCTTTACTACCGCGGTTTCAGTAGATAATCCTGAGGTGGCTACTAATTTCTTTACTAAGTCTTCAAGCTGTACGTGTTTGCCCCCCCGAGGAGATGTACCCTTCTACTCCAGGCTGCCATATAATCGTGTGCTATGCCAAAAGCATAGCGGCTATCGGTATAGATATTCACCCGTTTTCCTTCTGCCAATTTCAATGCCTCTATCAATGCCGTTAGCTCTGCAACTTGTGCTGAATTATCCCCTGGTAATCTTCCTTCCCTCTGCACGGTGCCATCTCCCGCTACCACAGACCAGCCTGTGCGTGGTATCCCGTTAACATATTTACAGGACCCGTCCACATATAACTCTAAGTCTGGTTCCGTCAAAGGTACCTTCTTGATCATATCTACGTACTCTAATTCCTCTTCACTGGTGCAGCAGTGTTCCTCTCCTTCCATTCCCATGCGGGGTTTTGGCTCATATCTCTAACTATCTGTACAGATTTGTCTTTGGGTAACCGAACAGCCTCCCAAGCAGCCTTCCGGCCGTTCGAGACGGTTTTTAATCGTCCGGTGTTCAACAATTCCACTAAGATGTGTTGTGTATGTAACACAATATCCCCCGTCATTACTTTTACTGACCACCGTGCACAATCAATTGCAGCAGCGCATCTTGGCATGCTGGCCACTATTCGGGATCTTCGTGTCGAATAGTAGGGTCTCATGTAATCCCATGTTTTTGCACTACCACCGCACTGTAATGTCCCCCATGATTGTGACAAAAGATATGATATGGCCTCCCTATGTCGGGTAACCCTAAGGCTGGTGCGGCAGTCAGTGCTTGTTTTAGCTTAGTAAAGGCCCCCGCCTGCAAATCTGTCCATTCAATGGGTTCCTCTGCAGCTTTTTCTCCTTTGGTCAATTCATACAGGAGTGCAGCTAGTTGTGAAAACCCCTCAATAAAGTTTCTGCTGTAATTAAATAGTCCCAGGACTTGTCGCACTCCCCTTACATTTACAGGTTTGGGCATATCGTTTATGGCCCTTTTCCGATCTTCTGGCATGGCTCTCTTGCCCATGCTAATATGATAGCCCAGATAGGTTACCTCTGGTTTCACTACTTGAGCCTTGGTGGGGTTTATTTCAAATCCTGCATCCTGGAGTGCCTTCGGAATCTTGGACAATGCCTTAACATGCCCCTCAGTGTTTTTGGAAGCTATCAGTAAATCGTCGACATACTGTAGCATGGTACTGCCGTCCTCCTCCAGTTCTACTTCCTCCAGGATCCTGGCCATGTGTCGATGGAATATAGCTGGACTATTATGGAACCCTTGAGGGACCCTCGTCTAAGTATATTGTTTCCCATTTAGTGTGAAGGCAAATTTCTCTTGCGATTCTTTGTCCAACGGTATAGACCAGAATCCATTTGCAATGTCTAGTACTGTAAAAATTTTGTGTTCTGGTTTTAGCCCATTAAAAATTGTAGCCGGGCTTGCTACTATCGGGTATTCCTTTGGGGTCACCTTATTTTGTGCTGTATAATCAATTGTCAGTCGATATGATGCATCTGGTTTCTTTACTAGCCATACCAGGGAATTAGTTTCGGATATAGTTTCCCGTAAGATTCCCTGTTTGGTTAATTCCAACACTATGTCCCGTACTGCTGCTTTGGCTTCCTCCTTTAAGGGATATTGTTTATGTGGGCGATGCATTGGTCCCGGTATTTTTACCGGGGGGCGGGGGGGTTTGGACTAATCCACAATCTTGCTTATGCATTGCCCACACCCCAATATACTCTCTGCATGGGATCGCCCATGGTCCCTTCTTATCCCATTCTGGATCGATAATCTTATTTGCTCCTACCTGATTTGTTCTGTTTCCCGGGGCTACTTGTTTGTTTAACTTATGATCTGGTCAGATCATTTTATTCGCTTTAGGGTCGATTAAAGCTCCTACTTCCCGCAGTAAGTCTATCCCTAGGATTGTTCCTTCAGTATTCTCGCATACCCACAAATGGATAGGTATCATTATACATCTAATTTCTAATAGAATTGTTTCGCTCTTATAAGCCTGAAGTCTTTTTCCACCTATTCCCGCCACATTGTTCGAAAGTTTGGTTCAGGGCAAGGGCAAATCTGTCAGTGAGATTGAGGCTCCCGTGTCTATTAACATTTTGCACTGCCGGCCCCCTATCAATGCGTCAACAAACATCCTTGGGTCTTCCTCATCATTTACCCCGAGGGCCACTACCTGTCATTTAGAATTCAACTTTTTCATCATGTCTCTCATTTTTCTCATGGTGCATACATCGTCTCCTTCTCCATCATCTGAGTTACACCCGTATCGCCTCTCATCTCGGGCATTGCTCCAGTTCCTTTATTCTCCATCCTCCCTTTCTTCTCTGTCCCATCGCCGCTGTCTCTCCCTATCCCTATTCTCCTGCTCTTCTCTCTCTTTCGTCATCCACCTTTTGAAATCTTCCTTTGATGGCCCACCTTCTCCGGGTTGTCCCCTGCAGGGGCCTCCTCTCTGTTTCGGCCATAGTCCCTCTCTTCCTCCTCCTTTGTTCCAACAATCTACCTTCTTATGTCCTGGCTTGTTACAATTATGGAAAGTGGGTCTTGAATCTGATGCTAGCCGGACATTCCCCCTCTGTTTCTGTTTGCATTCCTTGGCGAAATGTCCTTCCCATCCCCCCGCCCCTTTAAGCATAACAGCTTGCTATTCCTACGGCTTCTTGCTGTCCCTTCAACTCTTCGGCAGCAGCTATCTTAGCCTTTTGCATGTTATCCACCTCGATTGCCCACCTAATTAAATCATCATAGTTGTTCATTGTAAAAATTCCTAATCGAATGGCTGCCTGATGTGCGGGACCTAAGCCGGCCTTAAATGATTGTAGAAAACATTGATTATCCTTAGTGGGGTTTAGAATGCCGGAACAGCCCATGAATCTTCCCCATTTCTGTTTGCTATAATCTACAGCAGATTATCCTTTGTCTTGAGTTATATTGGTTATAGCTGCCCAGTTTACCAGAGCTGGTCCCATCAACCCCTCTACTGCAAGTTTAAAGGCGTTATAGTCATTGTCTGCCTGTTGTTGTGGGATATTTAACGTCTGACGCCAGGTTCCGCCTCTAAAATTCTGGCCTAATCGGTCCCAGTGGCCGTCCGGGATTTTTGCTCGCATTAACTGGTCGCAGTCCTTATTGTGGCTAATCCTTAATTCCCTCATTTTTTGCCAAAACAGGTAGTTATTTTCTTGCGGCTGTATTTGGGGTAATTTATCTTCCAACATTTGTCTCTCTCGTGGTTTAAAAGGTTGGTACGTGGTTCGGGTGCCCTTGTGGAACTGGTGGGACCGGGGGGTTTGCTCGTTGGTCGCCCGGGATTGCGGGTGTTCCAGGGATCACCTGGGTCTTTATTGGGGCCACTTTTACCTCGCGAGGCACTGGATTGTAGGGTGGTGGGAGATTATTTTCTTCTGGCCAGGACGGTGGCTCCGGCCAGTCTTTTTCCCTATTATACTCGAATGCTTCCTTTCCCAACCTATCCCAATCCATGGTATCGTCCCCGGGTATTTTCGGATACAAAGGCGTACTGTTAGGGGTGGCGGTTGCTATCGGGTTTCCCTTCTCTTCCCCCTTTGGGAGGTGTTGCTCCCTTCCTTGTCCGTTCCTCCTCTTCCCTTTGTTTCAACTCCTTACACTGTTTCTGGTAGCACGCTAAGATTACCATTCCCCCTTTTCCCTCCTTATCTTTGGTTTGTCCCCTCCACCAAGCCCTTTAGTTCTCTGCATTGTCTTCGGGATCCCATCCTTTTTCATGATTTCAATGAGTTTCTGATTTTTGTCCACTAAATAGCGGGTGACGGAGTCGGGATCTCTCCAAGGGGATGGTCCCTCCTCCTTTATTTTCAAGTCCTTCTTGGACATCCTAGATTTTACCTGTCTTTCCAAGAATTCTTATTTCACCTCGCGCATATTTATAGGATTTTGCCACCTATCCGACTTAGAGGATTTTGCCGCCTTCCCGGCTTACCAGATCGCACCTCTTCCTCGAGTCTGTTTCCCCTGGTTCTTTTAGTCGTAGCCTTACCGGTTCTCACAGTACATTCTGAGCTTTCTAATTTATGGGTGGTAATTTAAAATGTACTCACCCTCTCTAGCTCAACGTTCCAGTGAACTGGCAAGAGCCTACGATCCCGCGGACTACGCCAAATGATGTAAGCTGAGTGGATCTAGTGAAATACAAGGTCGATGCGTAGCCTTGATACCCCTCTGGACGGACTATGTGAAATACAAAGTCGACGCCACGACTAGCAGAGCTGACAGACTTCGATTGGAGGTTCAAAATGATCTTTATTCACAGGCCTGGGGAGAACCTTCTGAGACCGTCCTCAGATCCGACTCTACCAAGATGTTAGCAAATGTCATATTTATACATTTAACAGTCCATCACTTCCGTAGCCTATCCCACGTGACATCTTACGCTATTCCCTATATTCGCGTTTAATCTTGTTTCTTCTTGTAAGCTTATTTTCAGCTCCTTCTGTCATTGGGGCCTTCCTCTTATCTATTCTTGCAACTTCGTTGCTGTAACAATTGCCCTTTGTTTTTGCAAGACGGCTTTATCCGATAGCATGTTTTCTTAAGGTAACAGCTAACATGCTCATGTTAATTCTGTAAGGCAAGCATATCATGGTTAATTTTATCAGACTTCAGCTGTAAGCCATGGTACTAGCCACACAGTGCATCCTTTACCGTTTAATTGTGCAGACCGGTGCCTTGCCCGAGCAAGTCCTCAAGTTCTCTTAATCATGGATCGATTCGCTACCTCTTGTTCCGTTTCACCAAGCACACTGGTTATATACTATAGCTCAACATATTTATACATAAATTCAAGTGCTACATAAATTTGATTATTTCACAGCCCCTCTTCCATTATTTGAAGAGGCTGATCCTTGATTTTTGGCTGCACTTCCACGCTGATGATCTTTGGGCACCCGGTGAGGAGGGGAGTGGGCAGGTCGGAGGTGCTCCTCATAGGACTGCTCCTGGGCATGGCCAAGGGGGCCATCAGCCGGTCCAGGCAGTGGGCAGTCGAGGGGGTCATTCAGCCCGACTGCCTGCCTCTCTTCCGCGGTTACATCCGAGCCAAGGTGTCCCTGGAGATGGAGCATACAGTGTCCACCGGTACACTCGCGGCCTTCAGGATACATATGTTCATACCCAAGGAGGATGTAAAGCAATTAGCAAAGCTGAAATTAAACAATCTGTAACAAAGCCGAAAAAAATTGACATGCAGCAGAAAGACTGACCAATGATAATGTTAATGATGACTTTGCAAAGAATTCTGGATAAAAGAAGCAGCTCCTAAAGTGTTCAATGAGAACGGTTGAGAAGGCATCCAGTTAAGGAACTGGTGTAGACCATATCTCCCTTGATCAAGCAATTAAACAATTCTTTTCTCCACAACAGGCCTGTTTTGAGTGTCTTTGTCAAATTCCACATCAAATGCCGTAGTCTAGCAGGACGCACCCGGGCGAAAGATAGACAGACGTTTGCAGACCATCAGGAGTGAGTATATATTTTAAATACCACTCATAAATCCGATGTAATTTGCCGCGAAACATATCGGTTGCCTGGGGTGTCCAAACTTTTGAGGAAGGTCTGTAATGGTGTAAAAGAGTTGAGGGTAATTAAGAGGTCACAATAGTAATTATCAAAGTAGGATTAGCTTCGTAGGTTTGTAATTGCAGACCCTAGGTTCAAGGAAACCAGGTTAAAGGGAACAACGAACCAATCGAGGGGTAGATGTACCAAACATAGATGGCATGCAAAGGTATGCTAGATTGGGGGCCAGAAGGTTCACTGAGTAGGTATTTTGCTGACGACCATAGAAAATTGATAAGTTAGTGACTATGTTAAGTGACGGATGAGATCCGAAAGAAGACCCCACAAAACAAAAATTATGGTGGGAGAAACAAAAAAACAGGTTTGATGGTGGTTGAAATATAAGGCCATGGCCAGGCCTCAGCTAGAAGAATTACATCAGAAAAAGTATAGAAGTAAGTAGATTAAAACAGCAGATGGAGGGATGCTTTGGGCCCCTACGCAATGACCAGGATGACGAGATAGACAGTAAGACAACGTGCCCCCGCTCTATGAGAAAGTAGTCCCAACTGCCCAGAAAGGGGACAGCAGCGATGACTAAGACGAAACCTCCATCTCACCAGTGACAGTGACAGTAGGAGGTCCCAATGCAGGGGCACACAAATATAGGGCCTTCACTCCCCTGGAAAAAAAGGGCATACTTAAGGACTTGTGTGTAATAAAACCCCGCAACACAAACATAGAGTTTTGGAAGTCCCTGCAAGAAATGTATGATATTCATGATATGCATAAACGGGATGTTCATCAACTAATAAGGGCAAAGTGCCCATGTGACGAGATGGAATACTCTGGCACGGAATTTTAGGGACGGGACCTGGGTTCCCAACGCAAATGCCACCCGGGCCGCAAGGCAGGCTGCATACGACGGATTCAAGACTGCCGGGCAGACTATCTTGGGACCATCACAGCCCAATTGGGGCCTTATAATGTTGGTAAAACAAAAGAAAAATGAGAATAGTAATGAATATGGAGAGCGTTCATGAACAGCATATCAGGCCAGGCCAACCCAGACCGGAACGATATCCCCTTCTGTAAAATGTTTAAAGATGGGTTGTCGGTAGAGCATCAGAAAATTCTCAAAATGGGGGTAATAGCAGCCAATATGTACGATGGATTGGTACAATGGGCATGTCAGGTAGATAGCGAGACAACAAAACAGATAAAAACCAAGGTGGCGGCCGTGAGAGTGGGGAATAGTCAGGAGTGTTATAATTGTGGAAAGATGGGACATTGGAAAAGCGAGTGTAGATCATCCCCACAGAAATGCCGGAACTGCGGCAGAACTGGCCACTCCAAGGACCATTGCTGGGCAAAACGGGAGGAGGCAGGAAGGACAGGGACCAGATAAGGAAACCCCACGGGCTAACCTAACCGGAGCAACTAGGCAACAACTACTCCAGGCATGAAGGAACTAGGGCGGGATTGAAGGTCAGCGGCCCCCCCCCTACCGAGTGAAGGTGACCCACGTATTCACGTGACAGCAGTGTTAGGGGGCCGGCAGTGTGAAATGTTAGTGAATACTGGGGCAGTGTTCTCTATTATAGACGTCCCCTTGTCAACTACCCGAAAAATCATGACAGTAAGGGGGGTGGAAGTGATCAATTCGACTGCCAAATTAAGCAAGGTTGTATTATTGGAAGTAGCTGGGATCTTACTACCAGCCCAATTTTACATAATGCCCAACAATGAGGGTACGATACTAGGAATAGATTTATTGGATCAATTAGGGGCACTGGTGGACCCCCGGGGAAAGAAGATAATTTGGGTAAAGGCCAATGGTCAGAAGACGAGTGTGTCAGGGAGGCAAGATAGGTTCATGCTAAAGTAGGAAGTGCCCAGATCATAACAAGGGATTGGGATGTGCTAGGACAGTGGGGGGCCGTCTGCCGGCCCGTCAGTGGAGTTTGGGCAACGTCCAAGCAAGACTGTGGGTTGGTAGGGGGGGAATCCTGTGGTGATCCCAGGACCCGAACATACCTCACATAAACAATATCCCATTAAACCAGAGGCAATGACTGCCGTAAAACAAATCATAAAGGAGTTATTACATAATGGGATATTTAGAGAAGCGGAAGGAACTACCAACTCCCCAGTGTGGCCAGTAAAGAAGCAAGGCGGGTCATACAGGCTGACCATTGACTACACAGCTTTGAATAAGGAAACCCAAGACAGCACCCCATTGTGGCAAGCCCCGCTACCATATTTGATGGGTTGAAGCCCGAATACCAGGTATTCATGGTACTAGACATAGCCAACGGCTTTTGGTCCATACCCCTGACAAAGGGATCCCAGGATAAATTTGCCTTTTCAGTGGGTGACCACCAGTATACTTGGATGCGGGTCCCACAAGGATTCCACAATAGTCCGGCAATATTTCATCGAACCATGAGCCGGGCCATAGAAAAAGTGGACCTGACACCATACAGACTGCAGTATGTAGACGACCTGTTGATAGCCTCAGAAGATGAAAGGGGGCATACAGGTGCACTTATAGAGGTCCTAGAAGCCTTATGAGAAGTGGGGTTTAAGGTAAACTCCAAAAAGGCACAGATTGCACAAGCCACAATACAGTATTTTGGACACAAGATCTCCCAAGGCACTTGGACAATGTCCAAGGATAGGAAAGAAGCCATTAGAATCATTCCAAAAACAGTCCGATGAGTGCGCAAGGTACTGGGACTCTTTAACTACTGCAGGAATTTTATACCCAACTTCGCAGCAATTGCAGAACCCGTGCAGAGGTTGGTAAAAGGGGGAAAACCGTCCCTGGAGACCATAGAATGGGGTCCCGAGACCCCATTCTATGGTCTCCAGAGAAGGCATATGGAAATCTGAAGGAGGCCCTAATGTCCGCTCCAAGATTGGGACTCCCAAATATGGGTGTCCTTTTCCACGTTTACTGTGAGAACCAAGAAGGCTTTTCTGGAGCCTGGTAACACAAATGCACGGGGACAGAATGAGACCCATAGCTTACTATTCAACCCAACAATCACCAGGAGCCGCGGGCTTATCCAGATGCGTGGCTGCACTAGACTGCACCACGTGGGCAGTCAAGGTCAGCGAACCTGTCGTGATGACAGGCAAAATTGCCCTACACACCAAACGCACTCTGGTAGAAATGTTGCTTACTGGAAAGCTCCAGACCGTCTCCAATGTTCACCGAGCGAAGTGGGAAGCTGTTTTACTGCCCCACAATGACTCAGTAAAGATAGTCAGAGACACCGGGGAGAACCATGCAGAAGGAATCCTCACTAGCGGGGAGCCCCACGAGTGTAACGCATTAGAATGGGAAGATTCCCCAGGGAATGTAAGTGAGATAGCTCTCAAAAACCCAGACCTCACATTGTATGTGGGCGGATCCCGACGGTACGTTGACGGCCACCCACGTACAGGATGGGCGGTATTAAACCAGCATCTCGAGGTAGTGATGCAGGGAGCGCTGGACGGCAGCCTTTCGGCCCAAGTAGCAGAATTAACCGCACTGACAGAAGCCTTATTACTGGCAGAGGAAAAGACAGTGAATATATATATACAGATAGTAGGTATGCCTTTTGGGTAGTACATGACTACATGGTAGCATGGGGAAGGAGCGGGTTTGTTACCTCTGGCGCCTAGGCCATCAAACACGATGAACATATAAAGTTAGTAATAGAAGCAGCCAGCAAACCAGCTAGCAGTGATAAAGGTAAAGGCCCATCAACGAGTAATGGACGAAATACAGCGTGGAAATGAGGCTGCGGACAATATCGCCCGAGAAGTGGCCACATCCACAGACATAAAGATGGAGTCAGTCTGTAGCATTACCACAGAGGAGGACATAAATATAGTTAAACTGCACGCAGATACGAATGAGGAAGAAAGAGCAGAATGGGAGAGGAAGGGAGGATCACCTGGTATAAACTCCGCGTGGAGAAAGGACGGAAAAGTGTTGGCCCCTTCCTGCATTCGGCAAATGATCATGGAGTTACACCACGGCATTAACCATGCCGGGCGTAACGCCATGATATCCAATATCTCACGGGATTGGTGGTGGCAGGGAATTGGGCGGGACGTTGCTAAACATTGTCAGCACTGTGTTACAAGCGCCCAACATAATCCGGGAAAAGCGATAAAAATAAGAATGGCGTACCAACCCCGCCCATGGGGATCATGGGAAAAGATACAGATTGATTTTACTGGGCCCCTAATAAACTCCAGGGGAAGGAAGTAATGCTTGGTGATTATTGACCAGTTTACAAGGTGGGTGGAAGCATTCGCCACCCGCAATTGCACCGCAACCACGGTAGCCCGTATTCTGGCGGAAGAGGTCAGTCCTAGATGGGAGATTCCCATTCAGATAGATTCAGACCAAGGGACTTAATTCACAGGAAAGGTAATGAAGGAAACTTGTAAAATACTGAACATTAAGCAGAAATTCCACCTCCCCTACCATCCCCAGAGTTCGGGAATGGTAGAAAGAATGAAAAGAACCCTCAAAACCTCCCTGAGTAAAGCAATCCGGACAAGAGGTGGATCACGCGGTGTCCACCAGTACGCTCGCGGCCTTCCGCAAGAGGTGGGCACCAGAGGGACTGGAGTGTATCATCACCCCCGGCAACCAAATTTTAATTTGAACCTCTTGTCTAAAGGTTAATTTGTCTATGTTTGTCGGATTTGGTGCCAACCCCCCTCCCCCCTTTTAGCCAGGGGGCACTTGTATAATTTGTGTTTTGGTGCCCTCAGAAAAAAAAACAAAGAGGCACCTGAAAAGCTTTTGGAATGTGACCCCCACCTTTAATCAGGGGGCACATGATTAAAGTGTACAACAGAATAGTTGTAGAGCTGTTGAAGGGTGTTGCAAGGGGCAGTCCTGTGCAATAAATTTTTAAGTAGGGTCACGGACTCCCAGGCCGCCTGTAATTTCAGAAGTCTGGAGGAGTCCGTGTTCCATGTTTATGTACAGTGTGTGAGGTTGCAGCCCCCCTTCCATTATTTGAAAGGGCTGATCCTCGATTTTTGGCTGCACTTCAGTCTCACGCTGATGATCTTTGGGCATCCTGTGCGGAGGGGAGCGGGTAGGTCCGAGGGCCTCCTCGTAGGACTGCTCCTGGGCATGGCCAAGGGGGCTGTTATGTATGTAATAACTTGATAGACTGAATACTGTAAACAAACACAGGTACAAACCTGGCTCTGCTTTATTAGGGCCCAAAGTGATTACATTACAAGATGGCTTGTCTTTTATACCTGGGCCGCACACACGTGCGTACAGCCCAATGACCTCCGACAGTGGCGTCACCTGGTGGTTAGTAACCCCAAGCATACATACATGACAATATCCCCCTTTAAGATATTAGTGACAGTCTTTTTATAAATTAAGACAGTCCGGGGCTGTTCGCTCCCGAGTTGATCGTCTCAGTTCAACTCCAGCCTTGGGCGAGTGTTCTGAGTCTGTTATGACTGGGGGCTGGGTAGCCGATCTGATGGGAGTGGCAATGACCATGTCAGGGATTGAAAGTCCAGATTCATTGATGACAGCGGAGTCCTCTGATGACTGGGGGTAGATTGGTTGGTCACTGATTGTGTCTTCCTCACACTGTTCCGGTTCATCCGTGTGTCGCAGCTTTATCTGATCAACATGTTTCCAGCATGTCTGCCCATTCTTGAGCTTGACGATAAACATTCTGTTACCCTCCTTGGCCGTAACAGTACCGGCGATCCACTTGGGACCTTGACCATAATTTAGTACACACACAGGATGGTTGACAGAAATGTTGCCTGACACAGCAGCGCAATCATGATACCACTGCTGACTCTGACATCTGTATTCAACATGATCGTTCAAGACTGGGTGGACAAGAGAGAGCTTGGTCTTGAGACCTCTCTTCATCAATAGTTCAGCAGGGGAGACCCCGGTAAGCGTGTGGGTTCTTGTCCTGTAACTAAGCAATATGCATGACAAGCGAGTCTGCAGTGAACCTTGAGTTACACATTTCATACTCTGCTTGATGGTTTGGACAGCATGCTCTGCTGGACCATTAGATGCGGTCTGAATGGTGCTGACCTCACTTGTTTGATACCATTGAGTTTCATGAACTCTTGAAACTCCAGACTAGTGATGCAAGGTGCATTGTTGCTTACAATGATGTTGGGCAGACCATGAGTGGCAAACATGACACGAAGGTTCTCAATGGTAGCTGTGGATGTACTGGATGACATGATTATACACTCTATCCACTTGGACTATGCGTCCACCACAACTAAAAACATCTTTCCTAGGAAGGGACCTGCAAAGTTGATGTGGATCCTGGACCATGGTTTGGATGGCCACGACCACAGACTCAGCGGCGATTCCGCTGGTGCTTTACTCAGCTGCATGCAAGTGTTGCACTGATGCACACATGATTCCAGATCAGAGTCAATTCCAGGCCACCATACATGAGACCTGGCAATGGCTTTCATCATGACAATACGGCGATGAGTGCTATGTAGATCATGTACAAATTTCTCTCAGCCTTTCTTAGGCAAAGCAACACGATTACCCCACAGTAAACAATCTGACTGAATGGATAGTTCGTCTTTGCGATGGTTGTAAGGTTTGGTCTCACCACCCATTTGCTTGGTATGCCAGACCAATCACCACTAAGGACACACCGTTTCACAACCGATAATATCGGGTCCTGGCTGGTCCAGATCTTAACTTGTTGAGCCGTGACAGGGGTTCCTTCACTTTCAAAAGCATCCATAACTAACAATAGGTCTGCAAGTTGTGGCGTTTCCACCTCCGGTGTGGGCAATGGCAGACGGCTCAGTGCATCGGCACAATTCTCGTGCCAGGTCTATGGCGAATGACATAATCATAGGTAGATAATATCAGTGCCCACCTCTGGATGCGGGACGATGCATTGGTAATGATACCTTTGTTTTCCGAAAATAGTGAAATGAGTGGCTTGTGATCTGTTTCCAGTTAAAACCAAAGACCAACAGGTATTGATGCATCTTTTTAATCCCATATACACAGGCTAATGCTTCTTTTTCTACCATGCTGTAGACTCTTTCCGCCTTTGACAAACTTTTAGAAGCATACGCAACAGGTTGTAGTTTATCCGATTTGTAGTTTAGCTTGTTGGAGCATGCAACCAACTTCATATAACGAAGCATCACAGGCCAATACTAGACGCACCAGCAGCTTGTTAGAGCAAAGCAGTTTAATAGCTTTCTTAAAAGCTCTATCTTGAGACACACCCCAAACTCAGTTGTCGCCTTTTCTTAGCAGCATGTGCAGTGGCTCTAATGAAGTGCTCAATCTAGGTAGGAAATTACCGAAGTAGTTGAGTAGACCAAGGAACGAATGCAGCTCCATTACATTCAGACACTTGGGTGCATTTTTGATGGCCTTGGTTTTCAAGTCCGTAGGCCTGATGCCGTCAGCAGCAATTTTCCTCCCCAGGAATTTGACTTCCGGTGCCATGAAGACGCACTTCGAGTGTTTCAGCCTGAGTCCTACTTTGTCTAGATGATGTAGAACCTCTTCCAGGTTGTTCAGATCTTTGGCGGTATCACGACCTGTGACCATATGTCATCTTGGAACATGACAGTTCTAGGGACGGATTTCAGTAGACTCTCCATGTTCCTCTGAAATATGGCTGCAGCCGAGCGAATTCCGAAAGGACACCTGTTGTAGATAAACAGTCCCTTATGAGTATTGATGCACGTAAGTTTCTTCGACGTCTTGACCAGCTCCTGTGTCATGTAGGCTGACGTCAGATCCAGTTTCGTGAACGACTTACCCCCGGCTAGTGTTGCAAACAGATCATCAGCCTTTGGTAACGGGTATTGATCCTGTTTCGAAACTCGGATGATCATTAACTTTTAGTCTCCACAAATCCTGACAGTGCCATCACTCTTCAACACAGGAACAATGGAGCTGGCCCATTCGTTAAACTCGACCGGTGTTATGACCCCTTCACGCTGATGTCTGTCCAGTTCGATTTTGACCTTCTCCCTCATCATGTACAGAACCGCCCGAGCTTTATGATGGACGGATCTTGCATCCAAGTCCATGTGGATCTGCACCTTGGCACCCGTGAAATTGCCTGGTTCAAACAGCGAGGGGAACTTGCTTAGCACTTGAGCACATGGAGTATCATCCGACGACGACAACGCTTTGATATCATTCCAATTCCATTTGATTTTTTTCTAGCCAATTCCTGCCGAACAGCGTTGGACCATTGCCTGGAACAATCCATAATGGTAAATCATGAACCGCACCATCAAACGACAGCTTGTTAACTGCACTGCCAATCACCATTATGAGTTCTTTAGTGTATGTACGCAATTTGGCATTGACTGGACTCAGCTTAGGCCTCACAGCCTTAGTATCCCACAGCTTGTCGAATGTCCTCTGGCTCCTTAATGATTCACGTGCACCCGTGTCCAATTCCATCAGTACTGGCATACCGTTAAGTTTCACATTAATCATTATTGATTGGCTCTTTGTTAGGAATGAATACAGTCCATACACTTCCTCCTCTGGTATCTCGGATTGCATATCCGGATCCGTGCTATACTGGTCATCATCCTCCATGTGGTGTGTCACAGCACGCTTGCTCAGTTGCGGACACATGCGCTGGAGATGCCCCAGTCTCGAACAGCCTTTACAAATGTACTGTTTAAACCGACACTGATGAGGCCGATGATTGCCCCACAACGCCAACACGGTGAAATCAGATTCATTCCCGTTGGTGGATTTGGGCAGCCACAGGTTTCGCATACGAAGTCGAGTAGGCCCTGCCATATGCAGCTCTGCCAAACGACAATACAATCTTGTTTACAGTACTTGCTGAGTTCCGATTTTTTGATGATTTTTGTCCGGGGTCATGCATGCCTGGGCAATCGTGATGGCCTTGCTCAAGTCCAGCATTTGCGCTGCCAGTAGCTTACGCAGGATCACCTCGTGGTTGATGCTGATTACAAAGAAGTCCCGCAGCATGTCTCCCAACATGTTTTCGAACTTACACGGTCCAGCTAGACGTCTTAGGTCGGCAACGAAATCCTACACATCCTGGCCCTCAGAACGAACATACGTGTAGAATCGATGTCGTGAGATGATGATGCCTTCTTCTGGTTTGAAATAGTCATGTACCAGAGCACACAATTCCTCATAGTCCTTGTCCATTGGACTTGCAGGCGAGAGAAGATTCTTTGAGTCCACAGATTTTCAGACTGCAAACCGTGAGGAAGACCGCCCTGCACCTAACTGCATCAGTGGGTTCCTACATTTTGTTGGCCACTGTAAAGTCCTTACTCTACAGTATGAAACCACACGAGGCACATTCTGGGGACAAGGTCACTCTGTGACCTTAACTCTTTATTCACAGGACTCCAAAGACGATGACCCTGCGTGGGACCTCCCTTTTTATACCTGTGTGATCAGGTAAGGAGTGTCTCCCACAAGTTCACCCCTTGTGGTCAAAGTGTGCATCTAGGTTGAATGTATACAGTAATACAGTGGTGTTACATTGTGGTTACATACATGACATCACCTCCCTCCCCCAAAGTCTTATTGGGATCATAGGTTTAGTCTTTCAGGTGGTCTACGCTCCCTCGTGGAGTGCCGCAGTTGGGGCTCTGGTTGTTGGACACTGATGTGAGTGTCTGTCACCTGTGGTGATTCCGGCCTGTCCGGGCTGACCGCAGGGACTGTGCATTCTTCTGATTGCTCTTATTGCTCGTTCACTGGCGGTGTTGTGAGCTCCATCTCATGGTCTTCTTCAGGTTCCTCCGTGTCGATGCTGAACCTTTTTTTCTACTTGGTCCAGATGCTTACGGCGTATCTGACCATTGTTGAGTTTTACCACGATGACCCTATTCCCCTCTTTGTCAATACAGTGCCCTCAAGCCATTTGGGCCCCATAGCGTGATTGAGGACGAATACAGGATCATTTATTTCTATACATCTCCCCCTAGAATTACAGTCATGGTACTCGTTTTATGACTTGCGCTTGCCCTCAACTATGTCGGTCAGGACTGGGTGAATGAGGGACAACCGAGTTTTGAGTGTCCGTTTCATTAGTAGCTCTGCGGGCGGGACCCCCGTGAGCGAGTGCGGTCGGAATCTATAGGCCAGCAGGAGACACGATAGGCGGCATTGTAGGGAGGGTCCTTGAATCCTGAGCATACCTTGCTTAATGATTTGGACCGCACGTTCCGCCTGGCCATTGGAGGCCGGCTTGAACGGCGCAGTCCTGACGTGGTTGATGCCATTGCCCGACATAAACTCTCGGAATTCATAGCTTGTGAAACATGGGCCATTATCACTAACCAGGATGTCCGGCAAGCCATGGGTTGCAAAGATCGCACGTAGGCTTTCCACGGTGGTGGATGACGTGCATGAATTCAGAATGATGCACTCGATCCATTTCGAGTACGCATCTACCACAATAAGGAACATCTTTCCCATGAACGGGCCCACGTAGTCAACATGAATGCGTGACCATGGCCTGGTGGGCCAGGGCCACGGGCTGCGCGGGGCCTCCCTGGAGGCATTACTCAGCTGGGTACACGTCGTGCACCTGCAAACACAGTGTTCCAGGTCTGAATCAATTCCAGGCCACCAAACGTGTGACCGGGCAATGGCCTTCATCAGCACAATGCTTGGGTGCTCGCTGTGGAGTTCCCTGATGAATGCCTCCCTGCCCTTCTGGGGCATAACTATCCGGCTGCCCCATAGTAGGCAGTCGGCTTGGATGGAGAGCTCATCTATCCATCTGTGGAACGGTCTGACCTTCTCAGGGCATGCTCCGTGTGCGGGCGCCCAATCCCCAGTCAGGACACTTTTCTTAATCAGGGATAGGAGGGGATCTCTGTTTGTCCAGATTTTGATCTGGCGGGCTGTGATGGGGGAGCCTGCGCTGTCAAAGGTATCAACAGCCATGACCATCTCGGCGCTTTGCTCTGCTGTCCCCTCAGTGGTGGCCAGTGGAAGCCTGCTGAGTGCATCAGCGCAATTTTCAGTGCTGTGCCGGTGCCGGATGGAGTAGTCATAAGCAGCCAGCGTGAGAGCCCATCGCTGTATGTGAGCTGATGCGTTGGCATTGATAGCCTTGCTGTCTGACAACAGGGATGTTAATGGTTTGTGGTCCGTCTCTAATTCAAACTTCCTACCAAAGAGGTACTGATGCATTTTTTATACACCATAGACACATGCAAGCGCTTCCTTCTCGACCATCCCATATCCCCGTTCTGCTTGAGAGAGCGACCTTGAGGCATAAGCCACAGGTTGCAGTTGACCCTCAGCATTGCCCTGCTGCAACATGCACCCAACCCCATAGGACGATGCATCACATGTCAGAACCAATTTTTTACAGGGGTCATACAGGGTCAACAACTTGTTTGAACAAAGTAGGTTTCGCGCCCGATCAAAAGCCCATTCTTGACTGTCCCCCCAAAACAAATCACAACCCTTATGCAGGAGCACGTGTAGCGGCTCCAACAATGTGCTCATGTTCAGCAGAAAGTTCCCGAAACAGTTCAACAGTCCCAGAAATGAACGCAACTCCGATGTGTTGTAGGGTCTGTGTGCTCGTTGAATCGCCTCTGTTTTGGATTCGGTGGGCCGAATCCCATCTGCAGCAACCTCCTGCCCAGAAACTCAACCTCAGGAGCTAAGAACACACATTTAGACTTCTTGAGTCGCAGGCCTACCCGGTCCAGTCTGCGTAGCACCTCCTCCAGGTTGTGGAGCTGTTCCTCGGTGTCTCGACCCGTGATGAGGATGTCGTCCTGGAATACGATCGTTCCAGGAATGGATTTAAGCAGGCTTTCCATGTTTCGTTGAAAAATCACGGCCGCTGATTGAATGCCAAACGGGCACCTGTTATAAACGAACAGTCCCTTGTGCATGGTGATGGTGGTCAGTAGTTTAGATTCGTCGGTAGGTTCCTGGGTCATATAGGCTGAAGTGAGGTCCAACTTGCTGAACAGCTTGCCACCTGCCAGCGTGGCGAAGAGGTCCTCCGCTCTCGGGAGCGGGTATTGACCTTGTAGGGACACCCGATTGATGGTGGCCTTGTAGTCGCCACAGATCCTGACAGAGCCATCCGCTTTTAGGACGGGAACGATGGGGCTCGCCCAGTCGCTGAATTCAATAGGCGAGATGATGCCCTCTCTCAACAGCCGGTCCAATTTGCTCTCGATCTTTTCCCGCATCACATATGGCATCGCTCTGGCTTTGTGGTGCACTGGCCTGGCGACCGGGGTGATGTGTATCACTACCTTAGTGCCTTTGAAAGTCCCGACGCCAGGTTGGAATAGTGAATAGAATTGTTGTAGGACTTGTGACGAAGTAACTTCGCTCCACAGATGATTTTGCTTGAACATCCCCCCATTTCCAGTTCATCTCGGCTAACCAGCTCCTCCCCAACAGTGCGGGACCATTGCCCGGGACAATCCAGAGCGGTAGCCGATTCACTAATCCATTGTGTGTGACAGCCAACATTGCACTGCCTAGCACCGGAATGATTTCTTTAGTGTAAGTCCGTAATTGTGTCTCAATACGTACTAATTTGGGTCTACTAGCTTTAAGTGGTCATAGCTTCTCAAATTGCTGAACGCCCATGAGTGACTGGCTGGCCCCAGTGTCCAGCTCCATGCATACTGGGATACCGTTTAATAAAACCCTCATCATCATAGGTGGCGTTCTGGTGTATGAACTGTGAATATTCGCCACATGGACCCGCTGAAACCCGGCCCCAAAAGTCATCCTGCCTCAAAAAACCCTCTTCTGGTCTATCTGCCTCATATATTAGTCTGGTTGCAGACTTTCTGCACATTCGAGCTCAGTAGCCACTGAGATTGCAGTTTCTGCAGACAAACTGTTGAAATCTGCAAGATCTAGCTGAGTGTTTTCCCCCACACCTCCAGCATGAGTTAAAGTTTCCACTGTTGGGAACAAAGGGACTATGGCCAAGCATTCCGCGCTGACTGTCCCTTTGACTGCTCTTAAGTACCCTATTAGTGGGTGTCAATGGCCCCATCCCGGGCTGCATTGTCCACTGTGATGGCGTGAATGTCCGTTCAGCCTGCCATTGCCTCTGTTGAAGTCCTACTCTGGGGTCTATTGCTGCCTGGGGAGTGTCGGACTGCCCCTGCCTGCCTGCGGGGCTCTGAGTCGCATTGATGATGTTGACTCCCTGATCCATCGCCGCGTTAGAAGCAGAATTGTGCGCGTATATTATTTTTGTCTCTTCCTCCCCCGCCATGAAAGTTTGAGCTATCAACACCGTCGCTTCCAAGGTCAAATCCTTGGTCTCAATTAATTTGCGGAAAATTCCCGCATGATCGATGCCCTTGATAAAGAAGTCCCTTAGCATCTCCCCCCGCAAGCATCCGTGAACTTACAGAGGCTGGCCAAACCCCGGAGGTCCGCTATGAAGTCCGGTATGCTCTGTCCTTCACGATGTCGGTGGGTGTAGAATCTGTGTCGGGCCATATGTATGCAACTCGCGGGTTTGAGGTGCTCCCCGATCAATTTGCTAAGTTCTTGAAAGGTTTTGTCCACCGACTTTTCGGGTGTTAGTAAGTCCTTCATGAGCGTGTAAGTCTTTGGTTCACAGCTGGTCAAAAGATGAGCCCTTCGCTTGTCGGTCGCTGCATCCCCCAGCCATTCTTTCGTAACGAAGCTTTGCTGAAGACTCTCGACAAAATCGTCCCAGTCTTCCCCAACAAAGTACTGTTCCTCTGTGCTACCGGTGACCATTCTCGTGGGTCGTGAATTCCCGTTTCTCGTCGCCAATGTAAAGTCCTTACTCTATAGTACGAAACCACACGAGGCACATTCTGGGGACATGGTCACTCTGTGACCTTAACTCTTTATTCACAGGACTCCAAACATGATGACCCTGCATGGGACCTCCCTTTTTATACCTGTGTGATCAGGTAAGGAGTGTCTCCCACAAGTTCACCCCTTGTGGTCAAGGTGTGCATCTTGGTTGAGCGTATACAGTAATACAGTGGTGTTACATTGTGGTTACATACATGACAGCCACGAAGTACTGGTATAGGCGAGCTACAAAATGTGCTCACGCCTCTCCCGCCATGAATCTCTCCAGAATTCCATTTGTGCTCATTTTTGCATGCGAAGGTTCTTAAGTTACCTCATCGCCAATTGCTATGTATGTAATAACTCGATAGACTGAATACTGTAAGCTAACACAGGTACAAACCTGGCTCTGCTTTATTAGGGCCCAAAGTGATTACATTACATGATGGCGTACCTTTTATGCCTGGGCTGCACACATGTGCGTATAACCCAATGACCTCTGACAGTGGTATCACTTGGTGGCTAGTAACCCCAAGCATACATACATAACAGGGGCCATCACCCTGTCCAGGCAGCGGGTGGTCGAGGTGGTCATTCAGCGCTGCTTGCCTCACTTCCGCGGTTACGTTCGTGCCAGGGTGTCCCTGGAGATGGAGCCCGCAGTGCCCGCTCGCGGCCTTCTGCGAGAGGTGGGCACTTGAGGGACTGGAGTGCATCATTACCCCCGGCAACCAAATTTTAATTTGATTTTAGTTTCCATAAAAAGTTAATTTGAAATTTGTGGATTCTAGTGCCCTTACCAAAAGGGGGTGCTTGATTTTACATTTTACTAAAATAGTTGTTACAGCTGTTGAAGGGTGTTGCATGGGTTTTTAAGTAGGTTCACGGACTCCCAGACCTCCTGCAATTTCAGAAGTCTGGAGGAGTCCGTGATCCATGTTTATGTACAGTGTGTGAGGTTGCAGCCTCTCTTACATTATTTGAAGCGGCTGATGCTCGATTTTTGGCTGCACTTCAGTCCCATGCTCCTGATCTTTGGGCTCCCGGTGTGGAGGGGAGCAGGCAGGTCAGAGGACCTCCTCGTAGGACTGCTCCTAGACCTGGCCAAATTGGCCATTAACCGATCCAGGCAGCGGGCGGTTGAGCTGGTCAGTCAGACCGACTGCCTGCCTCTTTTCCGCAGCTACGTTCGAGCCAGGGTGGCCGTGGAGATGGAGCCCACGGTGTCCATCAGTACGCTCGCGGCCTTCCGCAAGAGGTGGGCACTGGAGGGACTGGAGTGCATCATTACCCCCGGCAACCACATTTTAATTTGACCATTTAAAGTTCAAAAAGTTTTATTTGTTAATTTGTTGGTTCTAATACCCCTTTAATAAGTGCTACTTAAAATAATTGTAGAGCTGTTGAGTTGTGAGTGGCTTAGGCAGTCATGTGATGTTCCCACGATTCAATAAAACCCCAGCCAGTTGGATTCACTGGATCCATGATGAGCCTGGTGGATGAATTGGTAATGTGCAGTGTGATTGTTAAACCTTTGCTAATACTGGTGAGAGTGAGAGCTGTGAGAGGAGGGGGAAGAAAAGCTGCCTTCTAGGTACATCTACAGGGAGATTATGAGTGTCTGGGAGGAGGAGGCTTGCTGCCTGGTGAGGGGAGAGGTGGAAGAGTTGCCAATACTCCTGTTACTGCTGCAGAGTTTGAGAGAGGGGGAAGCTGCCATTCAACTACTCACCAACTGTGTTGAAGAAGGGAGAGCCATTGTCAACATCAACAGGTGGGTGTATTTTGGTGCACACCCCCAAAAAAGACTGCTTAATCTGTGGGGGGGAAAAAAGATTAATAAGAACATCGTGGGGGGGTGTGCGCGTGCAAGTGTATGGGGTTCTTGTGAACAACTAGGCCCCACCCACCACTGGAAGCACCGCCTCCCCCATTATCTGGCCCGGGTTGGTTGGAGCTACCTGGGTGCAGTCTCTTTCCCAATTAACTACTTAACATCGTTTGGAGGACTGTGCCTGGGTGGTTCCAGCCATCCTGGTTGAAGACATCTTCTCCCCTGCCAGAAGAATATACTTTGTTTGTGATCTGGGGAGTGTACCCCCTGCAAGCACCCACCCAATGCTGTGAGGAGTGCCTGATATCACAGCCTCCCTTTCCCCCATCCCCCCCGATCTGTGTCTCTGTGTCTCTCTCTCTCTCTCTCTCTGTCTCTGAGAGCCTCTTTTAAAATATATATATTTTTTAAAAGCAACTACTGAGCAGAGGAAAAAGGGCCCCTCCCCAATTGTCAAAAGTTGGGGTGAGGTGGGCCTCATTAAAAGCTCCCTCTGCTCATCAATGAGGCCAATCAAGACCTTACAGGCCTGTGACTTTGGGGTGAGTGTAGCCCTTAAAGGGACCCCGATATGGCGAGTCTAACTTCGTCAGTGGTGGGGCCAGCACAAACATATGCGTGCATGGCAGCAAAGGCCACAGCGGCTCCTGCTGCCCCACCACCTTTCAGACCCGTTACTAAAAAGAATGGGGTCAAGAGCTATACTCACCCCAACATGACCAATGGCTGGGGTAGTTGACCCCTCGGCCATTGTCGCTGCCTCCAAAATGTTGTGTTCTCACTGGGGCCAGAACGGGCGGTGTCCCTGGCCCTCAGTAAGGGGCTCACGGTGGGCGGGACCTTCCTGCCTGTGGGTCCTCTCGAGGCCATCGTGCAGAGGGTCATCATTTCGAACGTCCCGCCCTTTGTTCCTGGTGAGCTCCTCTTCCCCCACCTACGTCAACTGGGCGAGGTGAGGTCGGGGATAACACCAATACCTCTTAACTTCAGGGAGACCAGCCTCTGTCATATGTTCTCCTTCCGGCACCAGCTTTGCGTTCAGCTGGCGTGGGAGGAGATAACCGAGGCTACATTGTGTGGTCCATGAGGGGACTGCCTACTGCGTCTTCTGGACATCGGACAGCATGTGGTGTCACACCTGTAAGGAGATGGGGCATATCTGCAAGAACTGCCCTGCCTCCAAGGCCACTCAAACAGTCAAAGCGGCCAAGGCTGGTGCCGCCGCCACTCCTCCCCTTAGTACTGTCCGCATGCCAGGAGCAGCCGTAGGTGCACGGGCATCATCAGAGGCCTTTGTCTTCGGACTCCAGCGGGGGGGAGGGAGAGCGTCCACGTGGAAGGAAGGTGTGGAAGAAATCAAATAAACACCCTCCGGACAGTCCCCTCAGTGGGCCACACAGACCAATCCACGCGCTCGCCCCCCCACCCCCCACTCGCCGGTGAGCACGGTGCATTCCGAGCCTGAACCCCTGACCGCACCCACCTCTGCGGCGAGTTTGCCACCTGTGGTCGGGCTCGGGCGCAAGCAAGATAATCGGTAGGAGGGAGCGGAGGTGGAGCCCCAGCAGACATGGAGATCTCCCTGCCTCCACGTCCCTCCAGGAAAAAAAGGCGGCACCACTCCAAGGAAGTGGAGGAGGAACAAGATACCTTCATGGAGGAGGCCTTTTGCCTGGAGCACGACCCATCTCCACTATCTGGAGTGTACCTTGGCCCTGACGAGGAAGCCTGGCAGGAGCTGGAGGCCAAAGTCACCGCTCGCCTAGGGCGCTGGACAGGACTGCTCCAAGTGCTGTCCTACAGGGGTCGAGCGCTAGTCATAAACCAGCTGGTGGCTGCTATGCTGTGGTACCAGCTGGTCACTTTAACCCCTCCCCCTGTGTTTGTCACCAAGATACAGAAGAAGCTGGTCGACTTCTTCTGGAACAACAGGAAGCACTGGGTCTCTGCTGCGGTTCTGTATCTTTCCCCCCCCCTCCTTTAGGGAGGGCGGTCAGACGTTTGTGTGCGTCAGCACCCAGCTAGTGACTTTCCGTCTTCAGACCCTGTAGAGATACCTCCTACGTTGAGCCCCCTCCTAGATGGTGTGCGTTGGTGACACATTTCTTCTGCCAGCAGTATTGCCCCAATTACAACATGCAGCTTCTGTTTGTGAGCCTGGAGGGCGCCAGGACCGCCATGCCTAGGCTGCCTGTCTTTTCAGGGTCTGGAACAGAGTCGCCACCAAGCGCAGTTTTCCCCCATCTGGAGCGGTGGCTGTACTTCAGGAGCTGCTGCTCAGGAATCCGTACCTCCACGACCAAGGTTTTAGGTGGCAGGCAGGCTGACCAGGGTCAGGGACCTGCTCGATGGTGGTGGAGGAGCGGGCTGGATGGTGCCAGACGCGTGGCACGGTGCCTAAATTCGGCTGACGTCTGGCGTGCGGCCAATGCCATCGAGTCAATAAAAACAGCACTGGGCCCTGACTCCGTTGGGTGTGTCGAAGAGGCTCGGGCACGTGGGGAGATCCCGTCCGAACTGATTCTCGTCCAGACAGAATTCCTCATCGGCGCCAAGCCGGCACCTCAACTTGAGCCGCCTTGGGGAAATCCCCTCCGTGCCTTTCAGTTCTGCATGGAGGGGTTTCCTGTACGGGCTGCTCCTGCAAACTCCACGTTGCCATCCTCGTCTGCTGTCCGGACATGCCATGGTGTACCATCTTGCTGTCCGGAGGAGACAGGGGTCCCCAATGGAGTGCTCTCTACACGGGAGTCCTCCCTCTATCTATTGGGGACTTGGCCTGGAGGGTGTTGCACAGAGCAGTTACATACAATAGGTTTTTAAGTCTGTTCACAGGCTCCCAGGCCACCTATAATTTCTGCGGCCTGGTGGAGTCAGTATTCCACATTTTTATGGAGTGTGCGAAGTTTCAGCCCCTCTTCCATTATTTGAAGGGGCGACTGCTCAAATTCTAGTTGCACTTCAGTCCCACACTCCTGATCTTTGGGCATCCTGTGCGGAGGGGAGTGGGCAGGTCGGAGGACCTCCTCCTAGGACTGCTCCTGGGCACTGCCAAGGGGGCATCAACTGGTCCAGGGGGTCGTTCAACCTGACTGCCTGCCTCTCTTCAGTGCTTACATCAGAGCCAGGGTGTCCCTGGAGTTGGAGCGCGTGGAGTCCACCAGTATGCTCGCGGCCTTCCACGAGAGGTAGGCGCCGGAGGAACTGGAGTGCATCACCCCCGGCAACCACATTTTAATTTGATCATTTAATTTACTGGTTTTAGTGCCTTCCCCCCCCCCCCCCCCCCCCACCCCACCCTTTAGCCAGGGGCAACTTGTATAATTTTTGTTTTAATGCCCTAAACCCAAACAAAAGATGGGCACTGGAAAAAACATTATTTGTGTGATGCCCCTTGCAGTGGACATTTGTTTAAAGTGCACAACTAAAATAGTTGAACTTGTAATGTGTAGTGCGATTTGTTAAACCTTTGTAACTCGTTCTTAATAGCAATGTGTTATGAATTCTTGAGCAAAGAATCCATGAAGCAAATACATTACACCTGTAAACATGAACAATGCTGTATCTCAACTGCTGCAATGTTTCCCAGCAACTCCCAGCCAAGCTGTTTTGCTCTTAAAATTATTTGGAGACAGGAGACACATTTTAAAAAGCTTTGTTCAGGTAAGTTGCACTGAAAGTGGGGGGGGGGGGAAAAAAGATTTATATAAAGTCCTGTCCCCTCAGTACAGATTCTCACGAGGCATGTGGTGAAGTCAAGGTCACTCTGGACCTGCACCTTTATTTCACAGCTCTGGAATGCTGCACTTGCCTGAGACCTGTCCTTGTATACCTGTCTCTTGCAAGTGCACCCCTGGTGGTAAGGTATGCTGGTGGTTACAGGTCATATCTTATTAGTTATGTAAAGCATGTTAGGATACAGTTTTATTATATAGATAGATACATGACAATTTACAAGGATGATACCAGAACTAAGAGGGTACAACTAACAGGAAAGTCTGAACAGGGTATCTGAAGGGGGAGGGGGTGACCTGATCGAGGTCTTTAAAATTATGAAGTGGTTTGATGGGGTAGATGTAGAAATATTTCCACTTGTTGGGGGGGCGGATGCAAGAATCCTGAGAAATCTCCATTTCAGATTCCCGCTGGCTAACATGGACAAAATGAAATAAGCATTATTAGTTTTAGCTTTAAGTTTGTATTATGCAGTCAATGCACACTGATTCTTGAATAATTATACTTTTTAAACTAGTGTAATATGCCTTGGGTAGACCTGGTTAGATTTTAAAATGGAAGAAGAGGCATTGGACCTGCTTGATCAAATATTAAACATGCAAACTTCAACAGAGCGACAGTCAGTCTGAAGAGCTGAGAATGAATGGAATTCTTGAGACTGAGATAAGGGGCAAGGAACACCAGATTGTTGAGTTGTTAGTTTTTTTTTTTAGAATACTTACTTAACTATCTTATCAGTAATGGATCTATAATCGTGTGCAAGTATTAAATGCAGAACTTTGTAATCATCAACTGCATGCAAGTATAACCTGAATTTTGTATTCCATGTAACCTTTTTCCTTATGCTTAAAAGCCTGAGTAAGTTGTAACCGTTCAACCTGGGGTGAGAAAGAGATTACCATGGTCGACTAGACTGCAGTAAACCTGGGAACCTCGGTTAGCTGTAGTTTACCATTGTGCTGGAATGTTATAACATCCATGTCATGTATTTCTCATTACTGTATATAACTATCTTACCATGCTATACATGACTGTAACTGGATATGACCTGTAACAATAAGCATACCTTACCACCAGGGGTGCACTTGCAGGAGACACACCATACCTGTCCCACTGTGGTATATAAAGGGAGGTCTCGGGCAAGTGCAGCACTAGAGAGCTGGAATTAAAGGTGCAGGTCCTGAGTGACCTTGACTTCAGCATGTGTCTCATGTAAGTCAGTACATTAGAGTCAGGACTTAACAATCCACACCCTGGGAGGACAGATGCACAAACATTAGCGTCCTTGACCAGGCCAACATCCCCAGCATTGAAGCACTGACCACACTTGATCAGCTCTGCTGGGCAGGTCACATTGTTTGCATGCCATATATGAGACTCCCAAAGCAAGCTCTCTACTCTGAACTCTTTCACGGCCAACAAGTTACAAGGACACCCTCAAAGCCTCCCTGATAAAGTGCAACATCCCCACTGACACCTGGGAGTCCCTGGCCAAAGATTGCCCTATGTGGAGGAAGTACATCCAGGAGAGCGCTGAGCTCCTTGAGTCTCATCGCCAAGAGCATGCAGAAATCAAGCGCAGGCAGTGGAAAGAGCGTGCGGCAAACCAGTCCCACCCTCCCTTTTCCTCAACGACTGTTAGATGGGAAAAATAGAGACTGTAGTTCTCGTACTGGACTGTTCAGCCACCTAAGAACTCATTTTAAGAGTGGACGCAAGTCATACTCGTTTCTGAAGGACAGCCTATGATAACATCCGCAGTGAATTATAAAACCAAAGGCCAAGAGCAGGAGCTGTATTTCAACCTATGGAGACATATTCCTTTTGTGTTGCTATCACTACCCCAGATATGAGTCTTGATGGTCAAACATATTTTATGAAAAGCATATGTAAGCCAGGGCAATGCAAACATGGCATCTTTATGATTGGATTTTGGGTTTGGGGATCGGTCAGTGATTGGTTTAGAAGGACTCCTTACATTTTGAATGAGTAAGGCTATAAAAGGGAGTCTTAACAGCTACAAAATGTAGAAGAACTCAGGAGTAAGAGATTTCGGGATGAATCAGAGACCCGGAGTGACAGAGCCTGGGGGAGGCAGGGCCTGAGAGACCCGGGGGCGGAGCGTGGGTACGGTATGGTTGAGAAGGAGGTGCTTGCATGCGTGTACGATGTCAAAAAGATGCACCAATACCTTTTTTCAGGGCCAAGTTTGCGTTCGAAACCGACCACAAACCCCTCGTGTCCCTACTATCCGAGTGCAAGGCAATAAACGGCAACGCCTCGGCGCGCATTCAGCAGTGGGCACTCATGCTGGTGGCTTACAACTACATGATAAGGCACAGACAACTATGCCGACATGCTTAGCAGGCTACCCCTGGCAACCACAGAAGGGTCCGACGAACAGGACTGAGATGGTCATGGCAATCAATGCCTTCGAATCCACAGGTTCGCCCATGACGGCTCGCCAAATCGGAGCCTGGACGACCAGCGGCCCCACGTTATCTCTCGTTAAAAGATGCGTTTTAACTGGTGACTGGGCAGAGGCTCGCGATGCGTGCCCCGCGGAGATCAAACCCTTCCATAGGCGCATGCATGAACTCTCTCTACAGGCAGACTGCCTGATGGGCAGCCGAGTGGTTATGCCCTTTTGAGGCAGGGAGGCGTTTGTCCGGGAGCTCCATCACAAGCACCCGGGGATTGTCCTTTTATGAAGGCCATAGCCAGATCTTATGTCTGATGGCCTAGCATTGATGCGGACTTGGAGCTCTGCGTCCGTCGGTGCACCATTTGTGCCCAACTCAGTAATGCCCCCAGGGAGACCCCCCTAAGCCCCTGGCCCACCAAACTGTGGTCGCAGGTGTATGTGGACCCATTCATGGGCAAAATGTTCCTCGTAGTCGTTGATGCATTTTCAAAATGGATCGAGTGCACCATTTTAACTCTAGCACCACCTCCACCACTGGAGAGCTTTCGAACCATGTTTGCAACGCACGGCATTCCTGACATTGGTCAGTGATAATAGTCCGTGCTTCACCAGTGCAGAATTTCACGATTTTATAGTTGACCACAGTATAAATCACGTTAAGACAGCATCTTTCAAGCCGGCCTCCAATGGCCAGGCGGAGCGAGCAGTGCAAATCATTAAACAAGGCCTGTTCAGAATCCAAGGTCCCACGCTGCAGAGCCGCCTGTCGCGACTGCTGCTGGCATACAGATTTCGTCCGCATTCATTGACTGGGGTTCCCCCCGCGCAACTATTGATGAAACGAACCTTAAAGACCAGGCTCTCGTTAATCCTCCCAGACATGCATGAAATTGTTGAGGCTAAGCATCAAAAGCTAACAGAGTACCATGACTGAAATTCGAGGGGGTGGTGAAATGAGATAGGGGACAAAGTGTTTGTGCTAAACTCTGGCCGGGGTCCCAAATGGCTTGCAGGGACAGTAACAAACAAAGAGGGAAACCGGCTACTGGTTGTACAAATGGACAATGGCCAAACCTGCCAGAGGCATTCGACCAAGTAAAAAGTAGATTCACTGATAACACTGAAGAACCAGAGGCAGACTACAATGTGGAACTCATACCACACCTGGTGGACACAGGTAGAACAACCTGAGGAAAAGGCAGTCTCAACAGAGAGCCCAGGCGAGATACCAGCAAACGCACCCAATGAAAAACAGGCACCAAGGCAAACAACTGAACCACAACTAAGATGCTCCATGCAAGAGCGCAGACCACCTGAGACTGAATCTATTAAGGCAATAAGATCTTGAGGGAGGGTGATGTCATGTATCTCTCATTACTGTATATAACTATCTTACCATGCTATACATGACTGTAATTGGATATGACCTGTAACAATAAGCATACCTTAACACCAGGGGTGCACTTGCAGGAGACTCCATACCTGTCCCACTGAGGTATATAAAGGGAGGTCTCGGGCAAGTGGAGAGCTGGAATTAAAGGTGCAGGTCCTGAGTGACCTTGACTTCAGCATGTGTCTCGTGTAAGTCAATACATTTGAGTCAGGACTTAATACTGACAACAGCTTCAGCTGTTGAGTTTCAGTCGGGAATCAGCTGGAGGAGCGCTATTTAAAGGCACCATCTTTAGTCAGCTATTGGTTTGCAGCTTACTTCCACAGGCTGTTGACAGGTTTGAGTGATTTTCAGTTGGAATGTTCTGGCTGTTAAATATTCCTGTCTTTCATTGAGGGCAGATTTGAAACAACAACATTTATATCATTTCATGGAGGCTGTGTTAACACTTAACGTCTTGCTCCGATGTCACTGTCCGAGGCAACTTTGGTAGAAAGAAGGGCAGGGAGGAAGGCAAAGAACAGCAGCACAATATGGGCAGAGGGAGGATGTCCAACAGGGCTGTCAACAGGAGGCCTTACCCTCCCAGGGTTTTCCAGTAGCAGTTCTCCTACATCAATTTGACTGAGGGACAGTGTGTTCGAAGCCTGCACTTCAGCAAGGATGTGGTCACAAAGCTCTGCCATCTGCTGCAACCAGACCTTGAGCCTCAGACCAGGGTGAGGACGGCTTTCAGTGGCAGTAGAGGTCACCATCACACTCCATTTCTATACCAGTGGATCCTTCGAGGGTGCAACAGGAGACATCTCCAACATCTCTGTTTGCTGTCCATCACTCCTTCCATGAGCTCAAAGATGCTCTGTACAGAATGAGGAGCGACTACATTTCCTTCCCCATGACCAGAGAACCAGCATGAGTGTGCATGTGGTTTTCCCAGGATAGTGGGCTTTCCCATGATCCAGGGCGCCATTGACCGCACCCACATTGCATTGCGGGCACCGCATCACAATTCTCAGGTATTCTGTAACTGTGAGGCTTCCACTCACTGCAGTTGGTGTGCCACCACACATACTGAATCCTCACTGTCAATGCCCACTAACCTGGCAGCAGCCACGATGCATTCATCCTGTGCCAGACCGGTGTGCCAGCTCTCTTCCAGCCACCAAATCAAGCTCGCGGCTGGCTGCTTGGAGACCAGGGCTATCCACTCCAACCTGGCTCATGACTCCCTAACTCAATCCCACCACTCCTACCCAGCACTCGTACAATGAGAGCCATGCTGCCACCAGGAACATCATTGAGCAGACCATCGGAATGCTCAAGCAATGGTTCCGCTGCCTCAAACGCTCGAAGAGTCCTCTAGTACTTGGCTGAGCAGGTGTCCCTTTTCATTGTCATCTGCTGCATGCTGCACAACTTGGCCATGCATAGCTGCACCAACTCAGGAGGAGGAGGCAGCGATTCTGCAAGGGTGGTCCGCGACTGTCTCATCAGACTTCGGTTCCAGTGAATTCCATCCCATTTCCCGATTTCTCTGCACGTCCCCATTAGCACGTCAATTTGCTCTTCCATACCACAGCCCCAAACTGAAGTGAGACACCACCAAAGATGCAACATTCCAATTAAAAATTTATCTCCACACTTAACAGCATCATAAACAACAAATATATTTAACAATCTCCCTTGTCCAATTCCTTACATTCCCTCTTAACACTTGGGTTAACTATTCTACAGCTCCTCCCCAGTGGCTGCAGCAGGGCTGGTGGAAGGCTGCTGTGCGTCAGGGCCAGAGACTACAGATGGCCTTGCAGGGTGCCCTCTACCACCTCTGGCCCAAGAAGGCCCAGCTGTAGACTGCACCACCTCAGACTGGGAGGCAGCAGTCGGGGCTGGCTGAAGTACAGATTGGTGGCCTGCTGCAACACCGTGAGACCCCCAGTCAATGGTGATAGACCCAATGGTGATGGCAGCAGTCAGAGCACACGTGAAATCCAGCTGAGACTGCGCGAGGGCAGTCTGAGCCTCAATGCCAGCGGTGATTAACTGCATGACAGCACTAAAACCACATGTGGAATCCAGCTGAGACTCAATGAGAGCAGTCTGAGCTTCGATGCTACCAACCATTGTCTACATTACAGCACAAAGATGTTGTGTTGCTTCTGCCTGTGCGGCAATGGGAGCTGCCACACTGCCCATGACACATCATGAGGCCTGGATCTGCAGTGTCTGAGTCCACCATTTGCAGACTGGAAATGACAGGCTCCATGGTGTGTGCAGAGTTCTGTGTAATGTTGGAGGCAGACTCCTCCATGCTCCTTACCATTGCAGAGAGATTCTCGGGCACCTCTGCCATTGCTCCTCGCAAGTCGGAGTGCATGGCCATCACTCATTTGTGAATGCCTCCCCATCGAGGTCTTCATTTGAGTCCTGTGCAACCAAACTCGCGCGCGAACTCTCCCTCCGGCGAGCTAGCTCCCAAGGTACCCTTTCCCCTTGACCTCGCTGCAGCCCTCGGCCCGGTGCATCACCCAGTGCAGACACCTCCTACTAAGCTAACCTCAACCATCCAGTCTCTGAGCTGGTGCCTGCAGGTGAGAGATGCAATGACTCACTACTTGAACCTTCCTCCTCCTCTTCCTCAGTGTGAGGCGGGGGCTCAGGAACAGACTGGACATCTACTTGCTGATTATCTGAAAGCCTAAATGGCACAAGAATCGCATTAAGGTGATGTCATGTATTCAACTATCATTGTAACCCATGTATAAGCTGACCTAAGTTGTACACCTTGAGAACATCGACCACAAGGGGGTGAACTTGTGGGAGACACTCCTAACCTGGACTTTCAGGTATAAAAGGGGAAGCTTCATCACTTGAGGTCTTGGTAATAAAGGTAACTGGTCAGAGTGACCTCCTCTCCAGTATGAGCCTCGTGTGCATTTATACTGTATAGTAAGGACATATCAGGTGAGGGTAGGGGGGCAGAAATGGAGCAAGGAAGGCAGACAATATCAGAAGTTGGAAAGGTGATGTGATGGAGAAGTGGAATGGGGAAAAGGAGAGGCCACGGCATCCACCACCTGCAGGCCAATGAGCCACAGCACTCATTCCTCCAGGTCAGATAGCTCCCGCAGCTGAGGTTCACCCCCCGCCAGTCCTCTGTTGCTCCCTCCGATTATGTGCCATCTTGGCCTGCAAAAGAAAGGAACTTGTGTGAGCCAGAGTCCAGCTATGTGTGGGAGATATGCCTGCTGTTGTTGAATAGCTGTGAATGTAGGCAAGGTGTGAGATGAGGATGTGAGTTTGAGCAGCTGCACATGTTTAGTGGGGGAGTGGTGGTTTGCTCAGTGTGCATAGACAGAGGTTCAGAGGATGGAACCTAGGAGGTGTTGAAGCATGAACTTACCTTGACTACCCGACTACGGTTATTGAACTTCTTCCGGCACTGTCAGGGTTCAATCGACTGCACTGTTGGCCGACACCTCGGCCACTTCTCTCCACATAGTCCTGAAATCCTGTAGCAATAGCCTCCTTCCAGATGCAGGGAATAGCTCCTCCTTCTCTCCACTGCCCTATCAATGCCACGTCATTGGCTTAGCCCTCTCCCTTCCAGCTGGATTTTCAACTGCCATCTCCGTTGTTTCACAGTAGCTCACAGCTCGCCCTCAATCCAGCATTGCTGAAAATGAGCAGGTGCAGCTTGATATAACCTCTCCTTTTTAAGAGCAGGAATCAGTCAGTATGAAGGATTGAAGGTTGATTACTGAATACAAGTCACCTGAAATTGGGTAGTGCTCTGCCATTAGGGCCTCTGCAGCGCCCCACTGAGGTCATTAGTGCCTCATTTATCACTTCCTTCCTTGCTGGGGCGCTAAAGCTCAATTTAGCAGACCTTGGCAATCGTTTGCGTCTGGTGCTAACTTTTCAATTTTTAAAGCAAACGCCCCAAATGGGACGCTATCGAATTTCACGCCCCAAGGTACCTAAATTAAAAATTTGTTTTAAACACCCCAAAAACTGTGAACCCGCCTCCGTGTCAGTTTCCCAAGAGCCAGGTCTGCCTGTGCTTTACAGACCCGGCACCAAGTGTAGGTGAGCCAATTGAAAGTTAAAATATTTTTCAACAAAAACTTGTATTTATATAGCACTATTAATGTAGTGAAATGTCCCAAAGCACTTCACAGGAGTATTATGAGATTAAAAAATTGACACCGAGCTGCATAAGTAGAAATTAGTGCAGGTGACCAAAAGCTGGAGGGAGAGAGCTATCTGTGTTGCTTAACCAGGAGCACAGGGGTGATAGGTGAGTGGGACTTGGTGCAAGTTAGGACATGAACAGCCGAGTTTTGGATCACCTCGTTTACGTAGGGTAGAATGTGGGAGGCCAGTCAGGAGTGCGTTAGAATAGTCAAGTCTAGAGGTAACAGACATGGATGAGGACTTCAGCAGCGGATGAGCTGAAGCAAAGGCAGAGACGATCGATGTTGAGGTGGAAATAGGTGGTTTTAGTTATGGTGCGGATATGTGGTTGAAAGTTCATTTCAGGGTCAAATATGACACCAAGGTTGCGAACAGTCTGGTTCAGCCTCGGACAGAAGTTGGGGAGAGGGATGGAGTTTGTGGCATGGACCGAAAACAATGGCTTCGGTCTTCCCAATATTCAATTGGAGAAAATTTCTGCTCATCCAGAACTGGATGTCGGACAAGCAGTCTGAAAATTAAGACCGTGGAAGGGTCGAGACACGAGGTGGTGAGGTGCAGGTGGGTGTTGTCAGCATATATGTGGAAACTGACTAAGTGAAAGGTACTTAAACAGCATTTTACCATCTATTTACCATTTTTACAGCTTTTTGATGAGGCTCACGGCACTTTGGGATCACGTCATGTTAATAGATTGGGTTTTCAATAACGCGCTCCATTCCTCTGAATAGGTGACAGCTGCAAAAATTGTATAAAAGCTACCATTTCACAGCTGTTCACTGTCCAACATTATTGGAAAGGATTTGGAATATACTTTTCAGTTTTAGGAAGGTTGGAAGTGTTTAGAGTAAACTCTCTATCAACTGTTACTTCCTTGGAGCAACCTCTCTCCATTGACAAAACTTCTGTCATCGCAACTCCTGCAGTATAGGTGCCCTTGAAAAAATCTCACCTTGGTCCTCAGAATCCCACCACTATCAACCTCAACACCAACATCACTAGGCACACCAGCAACACCAACACCAACCTTCTCTGCAATCACCTGATGCTGTACAGGACAGAGCATCGGCACATGGCCACATTGCTGCCCTGGAGGCCAAGGATGGCCTCTCCATGGTCAGATTTACTTCATTTGACACTACACCCTGGCTGCCACATGATGCACCAGGTTGGCACCAACCCACACCAGCATCATAAAGCATCCCTACAATGCCCAAGGTATTCCTTTCACACTCATCACCATTGCAGGGGGTACTGTTATGTCTCCATTCACTACAACTCACTAAGCCACTTTGAAAGGAACACACAAATCTGTCCAAGAAGGCAAAGTGTTGGAAAATAAAGAATTCAATGTTTGACAACACATTAACAGCAACTTTACATGAACATTGGCTAAAAGACCCAAGTGCCTACCCTTGTGTTAATTGGAACGATTGGACAAGGATGAGTGAGTGTGAAGGGTGGCTAGTGAAATGGGATGTGATAATGTAGATAGAGAGAGGGATGAGTGGAGGTGCAAGGTAAGTTGGTGTGAGTAAGGATGTAGGGTAGGGATGGGGATGTGATGAGTGGCACAGCAGGATGAGGTTGAGTATGGCTTTGCAGTAACATTTCATGATCTACTGAGATCATTGAAAGGTTTGTGCAACTGCCGACAGGTCCTCCTGATATCGCTGCTTGTGCCCTCCTGTGCAACTAGGCCGCGTTGGTGTCCTGGGGAAGTCTCTTCCGCCCCTTGGAAGGGAAGAGAACCTCCTTGCATGCTGTGACACCCCTCCATAAGCATATGGAGGGATTCATAGGAGAGCCTGGGTGCAGCTATGCACCTTTTGTGTAGTGCTTGTTAGTGTTTGCAGCACCTCAATGATGCAGAACACTGACAGTACAACTGTCAAAATGAATGTGGACATGATCCCTTTTAAGGAAACTGACTGATGACACATCATCAAATGACATCATCAGACCTGCTGTGTTTTAATTGGCCAGGAACCTCGCAGGGCAGGCTTAACAAGCCCAATCGGGAAAGTTGTGGAGGAAGCCGTCATGGAGACAGCAGCGGGGTTGCAGCCTGCCGCCCGCCTTGGTCAGCGAAATCACAGCCATGGCGTGGGAAAGAAGAGTTCCTTTGTCGTGGGACACTGGCACCAGTTCTGCAACAGGAAGGTGCAGTACCAATGGGGCGGGCTCCACCTGATCTGGAATAGGACCTGTGTCTTAGTGGAAAGGGTAAATAGGGAGGTGGCAAAGGCTTTAAACAAGTAAGATGGGGGGGGAGAGATCTACAAGAAATTAATCCAGCCTAAATATAAACAGAACAGGAAAGAGTAAAGTAAGGGAGGACATTGATGGCCAGGGAATAAATAGTTATGGAACAAGAGTTTAAAAAGATGGTTAAAAATAGAGAGGAACTGCTATTAAAAAGGAGTTAAACTGTTTGTACAGCAATGTACACAGTGTCCGTAATGAAACAGGGGAGCTGGAGGCAATCGTGTTGCGAAGAACCAGATAAAGTAGGAGTTATTGAGACATGGCTACAGAAAAATCAGGATGGGAATTAAACATTGCAGGGTGTAACACATTTAGAAAAGATAGAGGGGGGGGGGGGGGAGGGAATTGGAGTAGCTAAAATTATCAGGGATAACATAATGGCAGTAGAAAAAAGTGACACAGCTATCAGCAAGACAAATATATAATCCATATGGATAGGGATAAAGGATCAATCACACTAATAGGCAGTCTGTAGACTACACCTAATAGTGGAAGGGAGGTGGAGGAAGAAATATGCAGACACATTAGGGAAATAAGTTAAAAAAAAACATAGAATAATAATCATGGGGGATTTCAACTATCCTGATATTAATTGGATAGAAGATGTAGATAAAGGGGAATAAGGGAATGGAGTTCCTACAATTTAAAATATCCAAGTTTCCCCAAAGATGTGCGCCAGCGTAACTCAGTTACGATTTTTTAGATTTAGTTTTGTTTTTTGCATCATGGGGGCGTAACCTGAGTCTGTCAGTTTTTCACATTAATGCAAGTTTGGCCAACTTACATTTTTCTGAGGATGGCATTTGTGACCGCTCCCAAAAAACCTTCTGGGCACTTAAGTAAAACCGGCGCAGAAAGACACCATTGTTTTCAGGCGAAGTTTTGGAGGGAGTCAAGAACACATTAAATATGCATTATGAAGCTTAATTTTTTTCAAACTTAAAATGCAGAAAATGACAGTCTAATGCAATTCTTTAATTTTGGATTTTTTTCATAGTGCCATGCCACCATCGAACATCTCCAAACCGGTCTCGCGTGTCAGTTGGCAGAATCAGTCCCTCGCCCGGACACAGGGGCTCGGCTTCAAAAGAAACCTGGGGGTTGGGGTGTGGGTGTGTGGAAGCCAAACTGAAAGGATGACAACCCTTACATTATGCAGCAGCATCAAAAGAAGCCCAGGGGGTGGGGATATGGTATTTGCCGAGCCCCTGTGTCCACGTGAGGGAGCGATTCTGCTGGCCACTCTCGAGCTCGGTAAGGAGATGTTCGGTGGTGTAGTGGTACTTTGGAAGAAAATCTAAAATTAAAGAATTGCATTAGACTTCGTTGCCGCAAATGTCCTAATTTTAATGCGAAGCTTCCCATTCTAATCTAGCCTATTGCGCATGTGCAGACCTGGGTGTGGTCCATACTAGGGCAGCGACCTTTGGTAGAGAGCGAACAAAGAAGCTTGTCCGGCTGTTTTGAGCTTCTTGCAAAGGTACAATTTAATCATGGGGGCAATACTGACAATTGCAAACCATATGCAAGCCTTCTGCATGATGGTACTTCAGAGGAGATGATTGATTTACCGTCATCGCATGAGGAACCTCAGAGCATGTAGGATGATGGGCAGGAGGCCTTACCCATGTTAGGTATATTGAGACAGGCGTTCATACCTGCATTTTAGTGATGCAGACTGTGTGCGAAGGCTACGTTTCTGCAAAATCCGAGTTAGTAAAAGCAGACCTAGAAGCGTCAGGAGGACTGCTTTGTCAGTTGAAGTGAAGGTTATAGCTGCACTTTCATTCTATGCAACTGGATTGTTCCAGGCCACAACTGGGGATGTGTGCACCATTTCTCAACATGCAACACATCTGCATTCGGCAAGTGACTGCTGCACTATATGCCTGGAGGAATGACTACATAACGTTCCCCATGACTGCCCAGGCAATGCATGAAGGGGCTATGGGCTTCGCCAGGATTGCTGGCTTCCCAAAAGTACAGGGCTGCATTAATTGTACCCATATCGTCTTGTGAGCACCATTGGAGGATTCCGAGGTGTACAGCAACAGAAAAGGCTTCCACTCCATTAATGTGCAGCTCGTAAGTGACGACATGCATGTCAGTTGATGCAAGATACCCTGGGAGCACCCATGATGCTTTCATCCTATGCGAGAGCGCTGTATCTGCCATGTTTGAGCAGCAGCTGGTTGCTGGGAGACATAGGGTACGGCCTCGCCACCTGGCTCATGATGCCCATATGCGTAACCCGGACGGAAGCTGACCGTCAATATAACAAGTCACACATTGTGACGAGCAGCATCATAGAGCGGACCATTGGCATCTTGAAACAGCATTTCCGATGCCTACAGCATTTCCGATGCCTACAGCATTCCGGAGGCTACTTGCTGTTCTCACCGGAGATTGTCGGTCAGTTCACTGTTGTGTGCTGCATGCTGCATACTTAACCATCATGAAGCAGCAGCAGCTGGTAGTAGAAGAACCTACCGACGTGAGAGTGGTTCATGATGAGGGGGAAGATGCAGATGACGAGAAGGAGAACGAGAAAGCCATGCAGCTACCTGAACCTGGAGCATGATGGCAGAAGAGGGCGGGCTATCGTGCCCCTTTAACAATTGCTCGAGCCTTGCACTAGCAGCTCATCCGTGAACACTTTGCTGCCTGAAGGCTCAGCAGCAACTATTCCAAATGGACCCTGTTTACTGTTTGGACCTGTTCCGTAATGTTGTGTTGTGTTAATGGAACAAATAATGGAAATTCTTCTTCTTTACGTCAAAGTTGTGTTAATAATGGAACAATAAATGGAAATTATTCAGTTATAATTTAAAATATATTTTATTCAAAAGTTTACCAAACACTTGTTTGTACTTTACTTTAATAAAAATATTCTTGAATCAACCTTTCACGTTTTTCAGTTAAGATCACTTAAAAACTTTTTAAATTTGTAAATTTACATAACTTACAAAAAACTTTTAATTTGAGAACAGTTAAAACAGTAACAACGATAATAACAACAACAACAGCACCCATCTTCACCTTATTCTAAGACCGCCCGCTGCGCTGATCATATTGACTCCATCCCTGCCCGCAGGCGATGGCGCAGCATTTCTTGGGTTGGTACCAAGCTTATTCTTTCAAATATCTCGGGTGATGCGCACTTCTTGATTTGGGGGGTGGGGGGGGTGCAGGCGATAATGTGGAAGGCCCAGCTTGAGCCTCTTCAGAGGCTGGTCTGGGGATTAGTGTGGGCGTGGCAGTTGATTCTGTCAATGAGCGCAGGGTCTGGGTATGTTCCCTTATTGCAGCAGCTACCTGCGACATTCCCTCCCTCATGTGCCCAGACAGTGTTCCCATTTCTCGTGAGAATGTTATTTCTGCCGACAGTCCTGGTACCTATTCAACCACCCCACTGAAGGTGTCCAGGAGTGATCGTGTAAGGTCAATGCTCTCCACCCTCATTGCCATCATCTGAACCACATCTGTTAGATCCTGCATGTCAGGAGAGCACTGATGAGCTCTCCTTTCCCCACCCCCCCCCCCCCCCCACCCTGGGTGTGGCTCTCTGCATTCCACTGAGACCCGCAGCCTCGGACGGTGGGGCCCTGGGTGTGCCTCACTGCATCCCACTGGGACCCGCAGCCTCGGACGGTGGGGCCCTGGGTGTGGCTCGCTGCATCCCACTGGGGCCCGAGTATGACTCGCTGCATCCCACTGGGACCCGCAGCCTCGGACAGTGGAGCTCGAGTATGGCTCGCTGCAGCCTCGGACGGTGGGGCCCTGGGTGTGCCTCGCTGTACCTCACAGGAATACCCAGCCTCGGACTGAGAAACCATGGAATGTCGCAACACTCGTACCACTCAGCAAAGGGCCTAGCACCTCAATGGGCGGCACCGTCACCTCCTCCAGAGTAAGTACAACAGTGTGGGATTCATCCATCAACTCCCCCTCCCCCTCACCCCCATGGTCTGGAATGTGGGATTGGAAGATGTTCTCCTCTTCAGGCTCATCTGCATTTGAATCTCCTTCTGCATCAGCCTCAGCCTCGTCAGGGTTGGCTTCAAGTTTTGCAAAATATTACAGAACAGACAAATGGTTAGCAGCGGGGGGGGGAGGAGGGGAGGGGAGGGGAAAGAGAGAGAGACAGAATGGCTTAAGTAGGCACACACAGCGCAGGCAGCAGGCTCATTTGAAGGACCACGATGAATGATAGCACATTGCATCAACCGAAGCGTAGCTGACTGAAACATCCCCATGAACTGAAGCATAGCTAGCCCACGCAGTACTTAACATTTAGGAAAGCCAGACTCTGGAATTTATAAGACTTACCCTCTCCCTTGAATATGGGCCCAGCTTGTGCAGTGGTGGTCGCTTTTCTCCAGGCAGGACCCATCAAAGCAGCGCTCCTTTCTTCCAAGGCTGTCAGTGGGTGAAGATTTGCCGGGCGTCGTCCTGTTCGAGTTCTTTCCCCTTTGTTGTGTGCCACCTTGCTCTACAAAGATGAAAATATTACTTTTTAGAGAGGGTGTCTTTCTGCTGGGTGGGACTTATGCAGATGGTCACAGTTACAATTACAATTCCATTGAATAAATGAAAACATTACTTACACTAACTACTTGACCAAGGTCCTGCCACTTCTTTTTGCACTGGCCTCCAGACCTCGTGGTGGTCACCATTGCACAGTAATCTTCTGCAAGTTGGTTCCAGCGTTTCTTCATTTCTTTTGGTGAAACTTTTATGTGATCACTGCTGGCCATCTGGCATCAATTCCAGTAAGTAGTGCCTCCACTTCATCCTGTAAGAAATTCTAGGACCTTGAGCCGCATTGCATATTGTATTGTAGCTCCGATTTTTCCAATGAGAATTAAAGTTCTCTCACACTACTGGCTCTTTAAAAATGGCCGATTGCAGACCGGGAGCAGTACTGGGCATGCACGCCCATAGCAGTCACGTCAAAAACATCATTTTTTTTCCCGTGCATGCGCAGAAGTGGGGGCATCGTTTTTTTGGCGCAGACATTAGGCTCCACCCCACCAAAGCTAAAGGACAGGCTGCACAGCGCCAATTTCAAAAAATAGAATGGGGAAACTTGCTAGTTATTTTTTTGGAGTAGTCAGGGCCAAAAAAAACAGGTGTAACTCTTGCAGTATGCCAAAAAACGGCATTGGGGAAAATTGAGCCCCTAGAAACCAAAAATATAATAGTAAGCATGAATTTCAAAGGGAAAGTCTTGCTTCACCAACTTAATTGAATTTTATGAAGAGGTAGCAGAGAGAGTAGTCAACCTTAATGCAATAGATGTAATTTATCTAGATTTTCAAAAGGCCTTCGATAAGGTACCCCATAATAGACTGATAAACAAGGTCAGAGAATGTGGAGTCAGGGGACCAGTAGCAGAATAGATAGCTAGCTGGCTTCAAGACAGAAAGCAGAGAGAAGGGGTAAAATGTAACTATTCACAGTGGCAGAAGGTGCTGGAACACTGTTGTTCACAATTTATATTAACAATTTAGACTTGGAATCAAAAATACAATATCTAAAATTGCTGATGACTCCAAATTGGGGGAGATAATCAATACTGAGGAGGACTGCAACAAATTACAGGAAGACATTAATAAACTTGCAGAATGGGCATATAATTGGCAAATGAAATTCAACACAGATAAATGTGAGGTTTTTCATTTTGGTAATAAAAATAGAGGGGTCACATATTACTTGGAAAATAAAAATCTAAATAGGGTAGAGGAGCAAAAGGATCTGGCAGTACAAATTCATAAATCACTAAAGGTATTGACACAGGTTAACAAGGCCATACCAAAGCAAGCCAAGCATTCTAGAGCAATAGAATTGAAAAGTAGGGAAGTTATGCTCAACCTGTATCGAACCTTGGTTAGACCACACTTGGAGTACTGCGTACAGTTCTTGTCACCGTATTATAAAAAGGACATAGATGCACTGGAGACGGTGCAGAGAAGATTTACAAGGATGATACCAGAAATGTGAGGAAAAGAGAAGGCTGAGGGATGACCAAATAGAGGTCTTTAAAATTATGAAAGGCTTTTGTTATATACGAAAAAAGAGTGAGACTGAATACTGCGAGCTCAAAGTAAAGTGTGACCGTAGTCTTTTATTGCAGGTCTCCAGCGGGTCTCTCCAACCTGTGAGGCCTCCTTAAATATCTGTGCTCCCAAGGGATTATAGGATTCATAGAAAATGAAACATAGAAAATAGGTGCAGGAGTAGGCCATTCGATCCTTCGAGCCTGCACCACCATTCAATAAGATCATGACTGATCATTCACCTCAGTACCCCTTTCCTGCTTTCTCTCCATACCCCTTGATCCCTTTAGTCGTAAGAGCCATATCTAACTCCCTCTTGAATATATCCAATGAACTGGTATCAACAACTCATTGCGGTAGGGAAGTCCACAGGTTAACAACTCTCTGAGTGAAGAAGTTTCTCCTCATCTCAGTCCTAAATGGCTTGCCCCTTATCCTTAGACTGTGTCCCCTGGTTCTGGACTTCCACAGCATCGGGGACATTCTTCCTGCATCGAACCTGTCCAGTCCCGTCAGAATTTTATATGTTTCTATGAGATCCCCTCTCATCCTTCTAAACTCCAGTGAATAAAATCCCTGTCGATCCAGTTTCTCCTCATATGTCAGTCCAGCAATCCCGGGAATCAGTCTGGTGAGCCTTCACTGCACTCCCTCAATAGCAAGAACGTCCTTCCTCAGATTAGGAGACCAAAACTGAACACAATATTCTAGGTGAGGCCTCACCAAGGCCCTGTACAACTGCAGTAAGATCTCCCTGCTCCTATACTCAAATCCCCTAGCTATGAAGGCCAATGTACCATTTGCCGCCTTCACCGCCTACTGTAACTGCATGCCAACTTTCAATGAGCTATGTACCATGACACCCAGGTCTCGTTGCACCTCCCTTTTTCCTAATCTGCCGCCATTTCAGAATGGGAGGCAGTAACCAGTGGAGTACCGCAGGGCCCAGCGCCGGGACCCCAGCCCTCCACAACACACATCAATGATTTGGATGAAGGAACCAAGGGCAACAAGTCTGCAGATGACACCAAACTGGGTTTCTTGGGGCTCCAGTGGATGAGCCCTCTGGTGGCTGTACAGAGTATATACACGTTTACATATATAACAACACTCCCCGCCTCCCCCACCACCCCCACCACCCCCCCTCCCCCGCCAAAGTCAACAGTGTAACTATTTACAAGGTGAGTCGATCTGGAGTTCTTCTTGGTTGATTGTCTCGGGGCAAATGCTGGTATTGGTGAATTGTCTGTTGGACCCTCGCTGGGCTGCTGTGCAGCTGGCCATGCTGGGCTGTACTCTTGAAATGCACAGCCTGACCACAGGGGGTGAGCTTGCAGGAGACACTCCTCACCTGGGTTTCCAGGTATAAAAGGGGAGGTCCCACCCAGGGTCAGCACAACTTGGTCCTGGGAATAAAGTGAAGGTCACAGAGTGAACGTGTCTGATATATACATGCCTCGTGTGAGTTTGTAGCAAGGTGCAGAGACACTACATTTGGCGACGAGAAACGGGAATCACCGAACCACGAGGATGGCCACCGGTGGCACAGAGGAACGCTACTGTGTGGGTGAGGACTGGGACGACTTTGTGGAAAAACTCCAGGAGAGCTTTGTCACAAAGGACTGGCTGGAAGAGACAGCGGCTGACAAGCGGAGGGCGCATCTACTGACCAGCTGTGATCCACAGACGTATGCGCTGATGAAAGACCTGCTCGCACCACAAAAGCCAGCGGACAAGTCCTTCAAAGAGCTCAGCCAGCTGATCAGTGAGCATCTCAAGCCAGCAAGTAGCGTACACGTGGCCCGGCACCGGTTCTACTCTCACCAGCGTCGGGAGGGTCAAAACGTCTCGGACTTCGGGGCGGAACTGCGGCGTTTGGCCAGTCTCTGTAAGTTCTCCATTGCCTGCAGGAGGGAGCTGTTAAGGGACTTTTTCATCGAGGGAATTAATCATGCCGGCATTTTTAGGAAGCTCATAAAGACCAAGGACGTGACTTTAGAAGGGGCGGCGTTAATACCTCAGACCTTTATGGCAGGGGAAGAGGAGACCAAGCTAATTTACGCACGCAGCCCTGGTTTTAATGTTGCGATGAACCAGAGAGTTAATGTTGTAAAAGTGATACAGAACCCTGCAGGCAGGCAAGGGCAATTCGACACCGCCCAGGCAGGCAGGCAAGGGCAATTCGACACCGCCCAGGCAGCAACAAGCTCCAGGGTGGGCCCACAACAGGGACAATGGAAAGGGGATCGGCAATTCATGCCATCACGAGGAACAATACATTCCATGATGGGACTATTAACACCCTCCATCAGAGTGCTTAGAAACAGCCAAACGGGTCATCAGAGAGGAATGCCTGGGAATAGTCCTTTTGTTAACAGCAATCTCAGCTCATGTTGGAGGTGTGGGGGTAGACACACTGCCAAAAGCTGCAGGTTCCAGCTTTATACCTGTAGGATTTGTAATGTCAGTGGACACTTGGCCAGGATGTGCAAAAAGGCAGTAGCGAGGCTAGTCTACGAGACAGAGGAACCAGACGAGGGGTCTGTAATGCAGGATGAGACCTGGGGAACAACCATGGATGCTGAAGTTCAGAGAGTTCATGTGGCTGACGTCCACAGCTCATACACTAAAACACCATCCATGATGATGAAAGTCTTACTGAATGGCATCCCGGTGCACATGGAGCTGGATACGGGAGCTAGCCAGTCCCTCATGAGCGCCCAACAATTTGAAAGATTATGGCCACACAGAGCTAGCAGGCCCAAACTGGAACGCATTGAGATGCAGCTACGTACGTACACCAAAGAGATCATCCCAGTGCTGGGTAGTGCAAACTTGGTGGTAACACATAATGGATTACAGAACCGGCTGCCACTCTGGATTGTTCCGGGAAATGGCCCCGCGCTTTTGGGGAGGAGTTGGCTAGCTGAGATGAATTGGAAATGGGGGGATGTGCACGCCATTTCATCCATGGAGCGAAGTTCATGCTCGCAGGTATTGCAAAAATTCGAGTCACTCTTTCAACCCGGTGTCGGAACGTTCAAGGGCACTAAAGTAGTGATACGCATCACTCCAGACGCCAGACCAGTGCACCACAAAGCCAGAGCGGTGCCGTACGTGATGTGTGAGAAAATTGAAAATGAACTGCTCAGAGGGGGCATAATTTCGGCTGTTGAATTCAGCAACTGGGCAAGTCCCATCGTTCCCGTCCTCAAAGCAGATGGCTCAGTTAGGATTTGTGGTGACTACAAAGCCACTATCAACTGAGTGACACTGCAAGACCAATACCTGCTTCCGAGAGCGGAGGACCTCTTTGCCACTCTGGCGGGTGGAAAGCTGTTCACGAAGCTGGATCTCACTTCGGCCTACATGGCTCAGGAACTGGCGGAAAATTCCAAGCTTCTGACCACCATCACGACGCACAAAGGATTATTTGTCTACAATAGGTACCCGTTTGGCATTCGTTCAGCAGCAGCTATCTTTCAGCAAAACATGGAAAGCTTGCTCAAGTCCATCCCTGGAACGGTCATATTCCAAGACGACATCCTTATAACGGGTTGAGACACCGAGGAACACCTCCGCAACCTGGAGGAGCTGCCAAGCCAATTGGATCGGGTAGGCTTGCGGCTGAAATAGGCCAAGTGCATGTTTTTGGCCCCAGAGGTCGAGTTCCTGGGCAGGAGGGTTGCCGCAGACGGGATCCGGTCCACTGAATCAAAAACTGAGGCAATTCGCCGGGCGCCCAGGCCCGACAACACGTCAGAGTTGCGATCATTCCTGGGACTTTTGAACTATTTTGGGAACTTTCTGCCGAACTTAAGCACATTGTTGGAGCCGTTACACATGCTCCTCCGTAAAGGGTGTGAATGGTTTTGGGGGGATTGTCAAGAACGGGCTTTCAATAAGGCGAGGAACCTGCTGTGTTCCAACAAACTGTTGACTTTGTATGACCCCTGTAAAAAACTGGTTTTAACATGTGATGCGTCATCCTACGGGGTTGGGTGTGTGTTGCAGCAGGGTAACGATGATGGCCGACTCCAACTTACGCCTCCAGGTCGCTCTCCCAGGCAGAGCGTGCATACGGCATGGTCGAGAAGGAGGCACTCGCGTGTGTGTACGGTGTGAAAAAGATGCACCAGTACCTTTTCGGTAGACAGTTCGAGCTAGAGATGGACCACAAACCGTTAACATCCCTGTTGTCCGACAGCAAGGCTGTCAATGCTAACGCGTCAGCTCACATACAGCGATGGGCCCTCACGCTGGCTGCATATGACTACACCATACGGTACCGGCCAGGCACCAAAAATTGCGCTGACTCACTCAGCAGGCTCCCACTGGCCACCACCGAGGGGGTGTCGGAGCAGAGCGCTGAGATGGTCATGGCCATTGAGGCTTTTGACACTGCAGGCTCCCCCATCACAGCCCGACAGATCAAACTCTGAACCAACAGTGACCCCCTCCTATCCATGATAAAGAAATGTGTCCTGACTGGGAATTGGGCGCCCGTTCACAGGGCGTGCCCTGAGGAAGTCAGGCCATTTCGGAGACGGATAGATGAACTCTCCATCCAAGCCGACTGCCTGTTATGCCCCAGAAAGGAAGGGAAGCGTTCATCAGGGAACTCCACAGCGAGCACCCTGGCATCGTGTTAATGAAGGCCATTGCCCGGTCACATGTATGGTGGCTGGGGATTGACTCAGACCTTGAACACTGGGTTCGCAGGTACTCGATGTGTGCTCAGCTGGGCAATGCCCCCAGGGAAGCTTCACTCAGCCCGTGGCCCTGGCCCACCAGGCCATGGTCACGTATTCACGTAGACTATGCGGGCCCGTTCATGGGGAAAATGTTCCTGATCGTTGTCGATGCATACTTGAAGTGGATTGAGTGCATCATATTGAACTCGTGCACGACATCCATCACTGTGGAGAGTCTGCACACGGTTTTCGCGACCCACGGCTTGCTGGACATCCTGGTCAGCGACAATGGCCCGTGTTTTACCAGCCATGAATTCCAGGAGTTGAAGTCGGGCAATGGGATCAAGCAAGTCCGGACAGCACCGTTCAAGCCGGCTTCCAATGGCCAGGCGGAAAGGGTGGTCCAAGTCATAAAGCAGGGCATGCTACGCATCCAAGGACCCTCCCTTCAGTACCGCCTATCGCGCCTCCTGCTGGCCTACAGGTCCCAGCCGCACTCGCTCACGGGAGTCCCGCCAGCGGAACTCTTCATGAAACGCACGCTCAAGACGCGGCTGTCCCTCATTCACCCAGCCCTGGCAGACATTGTTGAGGGCAAGCGCCAGTCCCAAACCGATCTCCATGATCGAGGCTCAAGGGGGAGGTGTTTAGAAATATATGACCCGGTATTTGTTCTTAACCATGCTTTGGGACCCAAATGGCTTGAGGGCACCGTAATTGGCAAAGAAGGAAACAGGGTCATGGTGGTCAGACTAAACAATGGGCAGATATGCCGCAAACACTTGGACCAAGTAAAGACAAGGTTCAGTGCAGACACGGAGGAACCGGAAGAAGAGCATGATGAGATAGCACCCACACCACTGCCAGCGTACGAGCAACAAAGACAGCCCTCAGCATGCACAGTCCCTGCGGCCAGCCCGGACAGGCCGGAATCACCTCAAGTGACAGAGACGCGTGCTGAGGCTCAGCCACCAGAGCCACAACTGCGGCGCCCCACGAGAGAGCGTCGACCACCCAATAGACTTAACCTCTGAAACTAAAAGACTTGAGGGGGGAGGTGATGTCATGTATTTCACCATCTTGCAATGACAATAGTTATGTAACTGTAACTCATGCACACTGTAGCTGTACCTTTGAAATGCACACCCTGACCACAGGAGGTGAGCTTGCGGGAGACACACCTCACCTGGGTTTCCAGGTATAAAAGGGGAGGTCCCACCCAGGGTCAGCACTCCTTGGTCCTGGGAATAAAATGAAGGTCACAGAGTGACCGTGTCTGATATATACATGCCTCGTGTGAGTTCGTAACAAGGTGCAGAGACACTACAGCCTGCTCTCTACCTGTTCATGTAGATCAGGTTGAACTAACGAGAGCCTTGTCTTAAGTGCCCTTTTCATGAGCGGTTCAGCAGGTGGGATCCCAGTGAGCGAGTGGCGTCTCGTGTGGTAGCTAAGCAGGACTCGGGATAGGTGAGTCTGCAGTGAGCCTTCCGTTACCCTCTTCAAGCCCTGCTTGATGGTTTGCACTGCTCTCTCTGCCTGACCATTGGATGCTGGTTTAAACGGGGCAGATGTGGCATGTTTGATCCCGTTGCGGGTCATGAATTCTTTGAACTCGGCACTGGTAAAACATGGCCCGTTGTCGCTCACCAGGACATCGGGTGACCCGTGCGTGGCAAACATGGCTCGCAGGCTTTCAGTGGTGGCAGCGGACGTGCTTGCCGACATTATCTCACATTCAATTCATTTTGAGTACACATCGACAACCACAAGGAACATTTTACCCAAGAACGGGCCTACATAGTCGACATGGACCCTAGACCACGGTTTGGAGGGCCAAGACCATAAACTTAGTGGCGCCTCCCTGGGTGCATTACTTAATTGCAAGCATGTGTTACATCTGTGCACGCAGGACTCTAAGTCCTCATCGATACCGGGCGACCACACGTGGGATCTGGCTATCGCTTTCATTATTACGATGCCTGGGTGGGTACTGTGGAGGTCACTGATGAAGGTGTTTCTGCCCACCTTGGGAACCACTACTCGATTGCCCCACAGAAGGCAGTCTGCCTGTATAGACATTTCATCTTTGCGCCGCTGGAACGGCTTTATCTCTTCCTGCATTTCCACTGGGACACTGAACCAGCTCCCGTGAAGCACACAGTTTTTGACTAGGGACAGTAAGGGGTCCTGGCTCATCCAGGTTCTAACCTGTCAGGCTGTGATGGGTGATTGCTCATTCTCAATGCTTACATATCCATGACTAAATCAGCGGACTGTGCCATTTCCACCCCCGTGGTGGGCAATGGCAGCCTGCTGAGAGCATCGGCACAGTTTTCTGTGCCTGTCCTGTGGCAGATGGCGTAGTTGTATGCGGACAACGTGAGCGCCCATCTCTGGATGCAGGCCGATGCATTCGTATTTATCCCCTTACTCTCGGAAAACAGGGATATAAGTGGCTTATGGTCAGTTTCCAATTCAAATTTTAGCCCGAACAGGTATTGATGCATTTTCTTTATGCTGTAGGGTCTCTCAGCCTTAGACAGACTCCTGGATGCATAAGCAACTGGTTGCAATTTCCCAAAATCATTAGCTTGTTGCAATACACACCCAACACCATATGACGACGCATCACATGCTAGTTCCAAACGTTTACATGGATCATACAACACAAGCAATTTGTTTGAGCATAGCAATTTTCTAGCTTTTACAAAGGCATTTTCTTGACTTTTGCCCCAAACCCATTCGTCCCCTTTACGTAGTAATGCGTGCAGTGGTTCGAACAGTGTGCTGAGACCGATAAGAAGTTACCAAAATAGTTCAGGAGTCCTAGAAACGACCACAGCTCCGTTACGTTCTGTGGCCTCGCTGCGTTCTCGATTGCCTCCACCGCGATCCTCCTCCCCAGCAACTCCACTTCAGGTGCCAGGAAAATGCACTTCGAGTGTTTTAACCTGAGCCCCAAGCGGTTGATCGACTAAGAGCCTCCTCCAGGTTCTGCAGATGCTCGACTGTGTCCCGACATGTAACCAAGATGTTGTCCTGGAAGACCATGGTGTGCGGGACCGACTGCAGTAAGCTTTCCATGTTCCTCTGGAATATCGCCACAGCTGATCAAGTTCCAAACGGGCATCTGTTATAAATGAAGAGACCTTTGTGCATGTTGATGCAGGTGAGGCCCTTCGATGATTCCTCCAGCTCCTGCGTCATGTAGGCTGAAGTCAAATCCAGCTTTGTGAACGTCTTTCCTCCTGCCAGCATTGTAAAAAGGTCGTTGGCCTTTGGTAATGGGTATTGGTCCGCAGGGAGAAATGATTGATAGTTACTTTGTAATCGCCACAGATTCTGACGGTGCCATCTCCCTTGAGGACTGGGACAATTGGACTGGCCCACTCGTTGAATTGGATCGGTGAAATGATGCCCTCTCTTTGCAGCCGGTCTAGCTCAATCTCCACTCTTTGTCTCATCATGTACGGTACTGTTCTCGCCTTGTGATGAATGGGTCGTGCCCCCGGAATTGGATGGATCTGCACTTTTGCTCCTTGGAATATCCTGATGCCTGATTCAAACAGCGAAGGGAAATTGTTTAAGAGCTGGGCACACGAAGTGTCGTCAGCGGGCGATAGCGCTCGGACGTCGTCCCAGTTCCAGCGTATCTTTCCCAGCTAGCTCCTGCCGAGCAACATGGGACCATCACCTGGTACCACCCAGAGTGCACCGCTCCATTGTAGGAGACCTTTATGGTAGCACTGTCGATTACGGGAATCAGTTCCTTTGTGTAAGTTCTTAGTTTTGTGCGAATTGGAGTTAAGACTGGCCTTGTGGCCTTGCTGCACCACAATTTTTCAAAAGTCTTTTTGCTTATGATGGACTGGCTCACGCCCGTGTCCAGCTCCATTGACACCGGGAGTCCATTTATTTCCACCTTCAGCATTATCGGGGGACACTTTGTGGTAAATGTGTGCACCCCATGTACCACTGCCTCCTCGGTCTGAGGCTCTGATTCATCATGATCTGCAGTGGATCTGTCCTCCTCTGCAATATGGTAGTTTGCAGGATTTGCAGCTCGCCTGCACATACGTTGGAGGTATCCCATTGTTCCACAACCCTTGCAAACGTACCTTTTGAATTGGCATGAATGGAAACGATGATCACCCCCGCAGCGCCAACAGGGTGTTAATGGCCTTGCATTCATCACCCTTGATGGTGGACTCTGAGACATCTGCGGACATGCAACTGTAGGCATGTGTGACCTGCCCTGTACGTTGCGATTTGAAAACAACATCCCTTTGTTCACAGTACTTGTAGCAGCACTTGTGTGCTGAGAGATTTGCTTAGTAATGTCACTGGTGGCAATGAACGCCTGGGCTATCGCTATGGCCTTACTCAAGGTTGGGGTCTCTACAGTCAAAAGTTTGCGAAATATGGTTTCGTGGCCAATGCCAAGTACGAAAATGTCTCTGAGCATGTACTCCAAATGTCCTTCAAATTCGCAATGTCCTGCAAGGCCTCTTAGCTCGGCGACATAACTTGCTACTTCCTGGCCTTCAGACCTTTTGTAGGTGTAAAACCGGTACCTCGCCATCAGAACGCTTTCCTTCGGGTTCAAATGCTCCCGGACCAGTGTGCACAAATCATCGTACGATTTCTCCATGGGCTTCGCTGGAGTAAGCAGATTTTTCATGACGCCAAACGTTGGTGCCCCGCAGACGGTGAGAAGAATCGCCCTTCGTTTGGCAGCGTTCTCTTCTCCATCCAGCTCGTTGGCTACGAAGTATTGGTTGAGTCACTCCACAAAGTTTTCCCCATCATCTCCCTCCGAGAATTTCTCCAGGATGCCCACTGTTCGCTGCATCTTTGGGTTCGCTATCTGTATCTCATCGCCAGTTGTTGTGTATGGAGAAGCAGTCAGACTGAACACTGTGAGCTCAAAGTAAAATGTTACCTTAGTCTTTTATTGCAGGTCTCCAAAGTGCCTCTCCAACCTGTGATGCCTCCTTAAATACCTGTGCTCCCAAGAGATTATGGGATCCCTTGGGACTCCAGTTGATGAGCCTTCTGGTGACTGTACAGAGTATGTACAAATTTACATATGTAACAGTTTTGATAGAGTGAATACAGAGAGAGTGTTTCCACTTGTGGGGAAGAGCAAAATTAGAGACCATCAATATAAGATAGTCACCAAGAAATCCAATAGAGAATTCAGAAGAAACTTCTTTACCCAGAGAGTGGTGAGAATGTGGAACTCGCTACCACTGAGAGTGGTTGAAGCGAATAGTATAGATGCATTTAAGGGGAGGCTAGACAAGCATGTGAGGGAGAAGGGAATAGAGGGTTATGCTGATAGATTTAGATGAGGAGGCTCAAGTGGAGCATAAACGCTGGCATGGACTGGTTAGGCTGAATAGCCTTTTTCTGTGCTGCATATTCTATGTAATCCTATGTACTTAAAAGGTTGGCAGCGCTCAAAGTAGCAATGTTACTCGGTCTCGAAGGGATGCATCCATGGTTGTTGAGAGAAGTAAGAGTGGAAATTGCAGAGGCTCTGGCCACAATCTCCCAATGCTCTTTAGATATTGGAGTGGTGCCAGAGTACTGGAGGGTTGCAAATGTTACACCCCTGTTCAAAAAAGAGAGGGATAAACCCGGCAACTACAGGCCAGTCAGCCTAATGTCAGTGGTGGGGAAACGTTTAGAAACAGTAATTCGGGACAAAATGAATTATTACCTTGAAAAACATGGGTTGATAAATGGCAGCCAGCACGAATGTTTTAAAGGCAAATCACGCTTGACTAACTTCATTGAGTTCTTTGATGAAATAACAGAGAGGGTTGATAAAAGTAGTGATGTTGATGTTGTGTCTATGAACTTTCAAAAGGTGTTTGATAAAGTACTACATAATAGACCTGTAACTAAAATTGAAGCCCATGGGATTAAAGGGACAGTGGCTATGTGGATTGACTAAGGGATAGAAAACAGAGAGTAGTGGTGAACGGCTGTGTTTCAGACTGGAGGGAGGTATGCAGTGGTGTTCCCCAGGGCTCGGTATTGGGACCACTGCTCTTTTTGATATGTATTAATGACCTGGACTTGGATATAGAGGGCATAATTTCAAAGTTTGCAGATAACACAAAACTTGGAAGTGTAGTAAATAGTGAGGAGCACAGTAGCAGGTTTAAGAAGGACACAGACAGACTGGTGAAATAGACAGACAAATGGCAGACGAAATTTAAAGCGGAGAAGTGTGAAGTGACATATTTAGGAAAGAAGAATGAGGAGTGGCAATATAAACTAAGATACAATTTTAATGGAATGTGGAGTGTATGTACACAAATCTTTGAAGCTGGCAGGACAAGTTGAGAAGGCTGTTAAATAAGTATATGGGATCCTGGCTTTTTAAATACAGACAGAGAGTACAAAAGCAAGGAAGTTATAGTAAAAATCATTGGTTCGGCCTTAGAATCAGACAGCACAGGAGGCTATTCAGATCACATGCCTGTGCTGGCTCTTTGAAAGCACTATCCAATTAGTCCCACTCTCCTGCTCTTGCCCCATAACTCGACAAATGTTTTCATTTTAAGTAGTAATCCAATTCCCTTTTGAAAGTTATTATTGTCATGTATTCAACCAGCATTGTAACCCATGTATAATCTGACCTAAGTTATTCACTGTGAGAACAATGACCACTAGGTGGTGAACTTGTGGGAGACATTCCTAACCTGGACCTTCAGGTATAAAAGGGGAAGCTCCACCCACTTTCATCACTTGAGTGCTAAGGAATAAAGGACAGGTCACAGACTGACCTTCTCTCAAGCATGGGCCTCGTGTGCATTTATACTGTATAGTAAGGACATATCAATGGCGACGAGAAACTGGGATTTAAACCACGCGAGCATGGCCACTAGCAGAACAGACGAGAGGTACTGTGTTAAGGAATGGTTGGGACAGAGATTCAACATTGTTAAAGCAGCACACAGTTCTCCAGGCAGACAAGGGCAATCGGGCATGCCCCAACATGTCGGCGAACCCAGAGGGGGAGTTCGACAGAGACAATGGCAAGCTGAACGGTGATTCACGCAATTGCAAGGGACAATGCAGCCAGTAATGGGGCCATCAACACCTGTTAATGGCGCACTCAAGGACAGCCACAGGGGCAGTCAGGGACGATCAACTGGCAAAAGACCTTTTGTTTCCAACAACAGCTCACGTTGGAGGCGTGGAGGCACACACTCAGCCGGAGTTTGCAGAGATGAGCAAAATACCTGCAGAAATTTGAGAAATGAATGCTGGGGGAAATCGCTGGAAGCTGAAGTTCAGCGAGTTCATGTGGAGCACGAATACAGTTCATACACCAGGTCGCCACCGATAATGATGAAAGTGCTCCTCAATGGCATCCCAGTATCAATGGAGCTAGACACTGGAGCCAGCTAGTCCCTGATTGGTATCAAACAGTTCGAAAAGTTGTGGGCATCCAAGGCCAGGAGGCCAAAATTATTGCCGATTGACACACAGCTACGGACATACACAAAGGAGATCATTCCGGTGCTAGGCAGCGCCACAGTAGTCGTGACCCACAAAGATTCGGAGAACTGGTTGCCACTCTGGGTTGTCCCGGGGGACGGTCCCGCACTACTGGGGAGGAGCTGGCTTGCTGTCATGAACTGGAAATGGGGCGATGTCAATGCAATTTCCTCTGTGGAGCGAGTATCATGCTCACAGATCCTGGACAAATTTGACTAATTATTTCAACCCGGCATTTGCACATTCATGGGGGCCAAGGTAGTGATTCACATAAACCTGGACGCCAGGCCAGTACACCACAAGGCCAGAGCAGTGCCATACGAAATGCGGGAAAAGATAGAAGGCAAATTGGACCGCCTGCTGAGGGAAGGCATCATCTCGCCAGTCGAATTCAGTGACTGTGCGAGCCCGATTGTGCCGGTGCTCAAAGCGGATGGGTCAGTCAGGAAATGTGGTGATTACAAGGCCACCATCAATCGGGTGTCACTCCAAGACCAGTACCCTCTACCGAGAATGGAGGACCTCTTTGCGACGCTATCCGGTGGCAAACTTTTTTCAAAATTGGACCTGACCTCAGCTTACATGACCCAGGTGCTGACCACTATCACTCAGCAGGCTCCCACTAGCCACCACTGAGGGGACGACCGAGCATGCTGCTGAGATGGTCATGGCTGTTGAAGCTTTCGGAAGCGAAGGCTCACCCGTGACAGCCTGTCAGATTAAAGTCTGGACAAATAGAGACCCGCTATTGTCTCTAGTCAAGAAATGTGTCCTGAATGGGGACTGGGCAGCCACGTACAGGGCATGACCTGAGGAATTTAAACCATTTCACAGGCGCAGGGCTGAACTCTCGATTCAGGCCGATTGCCTACTGTGGGGAAACCGCGTAGTCATACCCCAGATGGGCAGAGAGGTGTTCATCAGAGAACTCCACAATGAGCACCCGGGCATTGTTATGATGAAGGCAATTGCTAGGTCACACGTTTGGTGGCCAGATCTGGAACTTTGTGTTTGCAGGTGCAACACGTGTGCCCAGCTGGGCAATGCGCCCAGGGAAGCCCCCCTTAGCCCCTGGCCATGGCCCGCCAAGCCTTGGTCACGCATCCATGTGGACTACGCAGGTCCTTTCATGGGAAAAATGTTTTTGGTTGTAGTAGACGCCTACTCCAAATGGATCGAGTGTGACATTTTAAATTCAAGCACATCCTCTGCCACGGTAGAAAGTCTACGGGCAATGTTCACCACCCATGGTCTACCGGACATCTTGGTCAGCGACAATGGCCTGTGCTTCACAAGCACTGAATTCCAGGACTTCATGGCAGGCAATGGAATTTACTACGTCAAACGGCCAGGCGGAACGAGCAGTGCAGATAATCAAACAGGGAATGCTCAGAATCCAAGGGGATTTCCTACTAAGCCGCTTATCACGCTTCCTGTTGGCCTACAGATCCCGACCACACTTGCTCACAGGGGTTCCACCCGCAGAGCTGCTAATGAAAAGGATGCTCAAAACACGGTTATCCCTTATACACCGGCCCCATGAAAGAAATTGTCGAGAGCAGGTGCCAGTCACAATATGACTACCATGACAGGAATGCGAGGGCGCGATGTATTGATGTAAATGACCCTGTTTTTATCCTCAACCCCAAATGGCTCGCAGGCACTGCGATTGCCAAAGAGGGAAATAGGATTCTGGTAGTTAAACTTACCAATGGACAAATCTGCCGCAAACACGTGGATCAAACAAAAAGGAGGTTTAGCAACCCCATAGAAGAAGCAGAGGAAGAACACGATGTAGAGTTCACTCCACCACAGGTGACCGAACACAGGAACCAAAGGGAGGAGCACCCAGTCACTGTGGGCAGTCCGGACAGGCCTGAGGCACCGCAAACAACAGACACTCAGGCCAGCGCCCAACAACCGGAGCCCCAACTCAGGCGCTCTACGAGAGCGTAAACCACCAGAGAGACTCAACCTGTGATCCCAATAAGACTTTGGGGGGGAGGTAATGTCATGTATTCAACCAGCATTGTAACCCATGTATAATCTGACCTAAGTTGTATACTGTGAGAACAATGACCACTAGGTGGTGAACTTGTGGGAGACACTCCTAACCTGGACCTTCCAGTAAAAAAGGGGAAGCTCCACCCACTTTCATCACTTGAGTGCTAAGGAATAAAGGACAGGTCATAGACTGACCTCTCAAGCATGGGCCTCGTGTGCATTTATACTGTATAGTAAGGACGTATCAATTATTGAATCTGCTTCCACCACCATCATCCTTTCAGCATTCCAGATCACAACAACTCACCGTGTAAAAAACATTCTCATCATCTCCCCACTAGCATTTTTGCCAATTCCCTTAAATCTGTTCCCCTGGTTACTGACCCTCTGCCAGTGGAAACAGTTTGTCCCTATCTATCATGGTTCTGTGACTGAGCTTAGTTATGAATTCCTGCCGGGTCACAGAACGCCAACACTCTGCAGACTCCCACATTTGGCTGAGTTACTGGAAGGCTGTTACCTGCCGGCGGGGGAACTGTCTCCCGGTAAATCCAGGAGACAATAAATGGGACAACAGTGTTTTTGCACAAGTAACTAGAAGTGAAACTTGAAATGAGAAAAGCTATTTGAATGACTAATCCTGGCGATGAATGGGAAGGCGAGTGGGGAAGAGGCTGGAGTTGGGACGAGGACTGGAAGGGCACGTCACCTGAGCTCAGCGGGATGCGAATGGCAAGCGACTGGAGAAGAGCTCAGAAGCTGTAACCGAATGAAAAACTGGTGGAAATGCCGAAAGGAGCTCGCGATTGTCAATGGGATTGTGTTTACAACGGGAAAATAAAGGGAAGTGAAGAACTTGGGAGTTCAGTTGGAAACTAAGCTGGTTAAAGGACTGAGGACCAAGGCAAGCACTGCGCACCATCTCTGTTTGATCATGGACAGAAGAATTGCCAAAGACGTTTAACTTAAGAAAGGAGTGGGATTTGAATTTGGGCTGTGTAACTATTTCCTTTCGCCGCCCACGACCACCACACTGAGAATCAGCAGGGCCAGCCCGGGTCTCTCGCTCAGTCCTCGGCCCTTGGGCTGAGATCTCACCTGAGCCGGTGCAGCGAGGCGGGGCCACCCTGTAACAGGTGAGCACACATCCAGCAACCGCCTGTTTACAGCAGCAGCAGGTTAGCAACCAGGGCAGAGAGGGAGAGAGAACAGGACACCGAGCCCAGGAGCACCCGAGGCAAGGAGAGACAGAACCCGCGCTACAAGCTGCACATTACTGCCTTCACCCGGAACTGCCCTCCACCCGGCCGGAAACCCCCAGCTCCAGCCTCAATCTCCTCAACGCCCCAGCCCCCAACCCCAGCCTCAACACCCCCCCAACCCCAGCCTTAATCCCCCCAGCCTCAATCCCCCACCCCCATCCCCAACCTCTCACCCCCATCCCCAACCTCTCACCCCCATCCCCAACCTCTACGCCCGAGCCTCAATACCCCAGCCTCAATCTCCAGCCTCAGCCACCAGCAGCTCCCACACGCAAGATCTTTGCTCCTGATGAGAATGGAAACCGCAGACCCGTCTTTGATGGATCAGATGACCAGGTTAAAGCTGAAGCTGTTAGAAAAGGTACGCATCATAGGTGTTTCCTCGTGGCCGTGCAGGGTTCCAATCGGGATCTCCTGTGATGGGGCAGGGCAATAACTTTATAAATTCATTCGGAAGATCGCTGCCACTGAGCCATTTAGAGCATCACTGTACTGCAGCAAAAACACCGCACTGGAGGCAAAGCCCCTCACTGCTGCCTGTATGTTATTTGTATGTTAACCCAACAGTGCTGTCGTCAGACCTGTACCCACCAGTACTGTTATATCTTTAATACTCTTATGAATGACTCCACGCGGCCTAGTATTGTACTTGAGCTCTGTGACCTTCATCCAATTTATTCTAACTCCAGAGTGAGGCACAAGCATGGTGGGCAGCCTTTTGTACTGGGCCCTGCACACCTATGCAGGTGACACTCAAGGTCTCCCACAACAGTGCCCTCTGGTGGCACACCTTATGTGACTATATGGTTAGTATACATGGTCTACATACATGACATCACTTCCCCCCAAGTCTTTAATGCAAATTGGCTCGTATATTGACAGTGACCTGAGTTTTACTCTTCCTGGTTGACTATTGGAGGGTCGCTTCTAGTTTGGGTGGGTTGGTAGTGAGATTTGTTGCCAGTGGAGGCCCCCGTGGTTTCTGGTTGTGAGTCCATGACTACTCCATTCTCCCCCCCTCACAGAGATCATGCTAATGGCCCGTTACATGCAAGTTGCATTCAAGTTCATCACATGGGTTTTACATTTACATCTTGGTACATTTGTCGGGTGGATTACAGTTGTGTTTCTATTTGTGTGGTGCATTTACATGATCAGTACAGGTATCTCAGTATAGGTACACAAGGACAGTCTAGTTCCAGCGCGGCCGGATGAGATCTGGGTCATCTGGTGGCGGTGCAGCGCCCCATGCTAGTGAGTCTGTGGGCGAGGTGAGCTAATTTTTCTCGAGTTGCCAGAGCTCAGGGTTCTTGCTGTTACTCCTAGTGTCGGGCAGGCCCAAAGACAGCTGATGTGTCTGTGACCTCCCTGTCCTTTTTGTTTTCACAGTGTCGCTGCTGCTCCCCGGGAAGCGGTCTGAGCGAGTGAGCGTTTTGTCTAAGCGATGGTGGGGCTGCCTCGTCTTGTCTAGCAGTTCGCAAGGGACTGCTGAGGGCACCGTTGTGAGCACTCTCTAGTTTGGGATCCTGGCTGGTCCAGGTCCCTTTCGGAGGAGCTGTTGCGGGTGACCCTTCGCTCTTGAGCATTGCCGTGGTGGCAAGTGGGTTTGTGGGCTGCGCCTTTTCCACCCGGGTGGGGGGGGCGACGGTAGCCGACTGCGAGCATAGGCACAGTTTACTGTTTCTGGCCTGTAGCGGTTCATGCCATCGGGTGCCTGCAATGTTAAACCGATCTGAGGCAGGGTATCGCTACCAGTGACTCTGTTCTCCGGGGATCGTTTACTCTGCGGCTTGTCTACTTCTGTCAGCTGTGGGGACACTTTATGATACATCGTTCTCATTGGCTGGACCTGTATACGATCGTTAGATGTTCGCCCGCTACATTGGCTGATTGCAATTTGCACCCGACATCGCTCAACAACATTTTGCGCGTTACAGCTGGACTTTTACATAGGGTGCAATTTCAAGCAGTTAATTCAAAAATGGCGGGTTGCTGGCCTCCTTTAAAACAGCCTTACTACTTTTATCCCAATCGTCTTCCTTGCGTGGAACCACGTGTCGTTGCTCCATTAGCGCTACACCTCATGATTTGGATGACATCTTTTCCCTGTCCATGATTTCGACTGCCGCGATCTTCTTTCCTAGGGATTCTGCCACTGAAGCTGGGAAGGCGCCCTCAGATCCAATCTTCCTCCCCAGCAATCCTGCCACTGAAACCGGGAAGGTGTGTTCGGGCCGTCTCGGCCGGATCATCGCCACACAGTCGTGATGAGCGGTCTGTGCCTCGGGGGCTGCGCGGATCTACTCTCCGGTGCCTGGTCCAACCGAAGGTGGGGCGTTGCTCTGCCTCTGAGCCCGGGGGATGTTGATCACTGGAGGGATGAAGTCTTCCCAGTTCCAACGAATCTTCCCTATCCATCTTCTTCCAAGTAGCGTTGGTCCATCACCTGAAACAATCCACAATGGTAATTTGTGCACCGCGCCATCATGGGATACACTTACATCCATACTACCAACAACTGATATCAGTTCCTTGGTGTAGGTGCACAGCTTTGCCTGAACCGGGACCAGCTTGGATCGTTCAGCTTGATCGTTCCATAGCCTCTCAAAGGCTTCCTGGCTCATTACTGACTGACTCGACCCCATGTCCACTTCCATGAAGACTGGAATGCCATTTATCTCGACTTCCATTATCACTAGAGGACAATCTGTGGTGCAGGTATATACTCCAGAGAAACATAGAAAATAGGTGCAGGAGTAGGCCATTCGGCCCTTCGAGCCTGCATCACCATTCAATAAGATCATGGCTAATCCTTCACCTCAGTACCCCTTTCCCGCTTTCTCTCCATACCCCTTGATCCCTTTAGCCGTAAGTGCCATATCTAACACCCTCTTGAGTACATGAGAGATCACTACCCTAAGTCCAAATGGAAAGGCATCACATGCTAGCTTGATCTCCTTAGATACGTTATAGTGGACTAACATGGTGCTCTCTACCAATTGGCTTGAATGCTGCATCGCATTCTTCTGACCACTTCCAATGGACCTGTTTTTTCAATAGTTCATTCAGTGGATGTAACACTCTAGCCAAATTTGGTCAGTCGAGGAGGCGGGAGCTCGGAGCAGCGCGAGTCCGGGGTCGGCGAGAGGCCTATAAAGGCCAGCGGGAGTCGAGCAGTTCGAGCAGTCAGTCGAGGAGGCGGGAGCTCGGAGCAGCGCGAGTCCGGGGTCGGCGAGAGGCCTATAAAGGCCAGCGGGAGTCAGGCAGTTCGAGCAGTCAGTCGAGGAGGCGGGAGCTCGGAGCAGCGCGAGTCCGGGGTCGGCGAGAGGCCTATAAAGGCCAGCGGGAGTCGAGCAGTTCGAGCAGTCAGTCGAGGAGGCGGGAGCTCGGAGCAGCGCGAGTCCGGGGTCGGCGAGAGGCCTATAAAGGCCAGCGGGAGTCAGGCAGTTCGAGCAGTCAGTCGAGGAGGCGGGAGCTCGGAGCAGCGCGAGTCCGGGGTCGGCGAGAGGCCTATAAAGGCCAGCGGGAGTCGAGCAGTTCGAGCAGTCAGTCGAGGAGGCGGGAGCTCGGAGCAGCGCGAGTCCGGGGTCGGCGAGAGGCCTATAAAGGCCAGCGGGAGTCCGGCAGTTCGAGCAGTCAGTCGAGGAGGCGGGAGCTCGGAGCAGCGCGAGTCCGGGGTCGGCGAGAGGCGTACCGGTGCAGCTACAGGGAGAAGGCAAAGAAAGAAACAAAGGTGACGTCACAGCCTAGGGGGTAAGTGATTGGCTGGTGATTGGTGAGTAGTTTTTCTTTTTCTTCTTATATTAATCAGTAACTTTTAACATTGTTGTTGCCAATTTAAGTGTATCTAAGGGTTAAGTCATGGCAGGAGAGCTCGGTCGGGTGTTATGCTCCTCCTGTACCATGTGGAAACTCAGGGACACTTCCGGTGTCCCTGACGACTACGTGTGCGGGAAGTGTGTCCACCTCAAGCTCCTGACGGTCCGCGTTGCGGAGTTGGAGCTGAGGGTGGATTCGCTCTGGAGCATCCACGATGCTGAGAATGACGTGAGTATCACGTGTAGTGAGTTGGTCTTACCGCAGGGAAAGGGTCCACAGCCAGCTAGGGAATGGAAGACCAGCAGAAAGAGTAGTGCAAGGAAGGTAGTGCAGGGGTCCCCTGTGGTCATCCCCCTGCAAAACAGATACACTGTTTTGAGTACTGTTGAGGGGGATGACTCATCAGGGGAGGGCAGCAGCAGCCAAGTTCATGGCACCGTGGCTGGCTCTGCTGCACAGGAGGGCAAGAAAAAGAGTGGGAGAGCGATAGTGATAGGGGATTCGATTGTAAGGGGAATAGATAGGCGTTTCTGCGGCCGCGACCGAGACTCCAGGATGGTATGTTGCCTCCCTGGTGCAAGGGTCAAGGATGTCTCGGAGCGGGTGCAGGACATTCTGAAATGGGAGGGAGAACAGCCAGTTGTCGTGGTGCACATTGGTACCAACGACATAGGTAAAAAAAGGGATGAGGTCCTACGAAACGAATTTAAGGAGCTAGGAGCTAAATTAAAAAGTAGGACCTCAAAAGTAGTAATCTCGGGATTGCTACCAGTGCCACGTGATAGTCAGAGTAGGAATCGCAGGATAGCGCAGATGAATACGTGGCTTGAGCAGTGGTGCAGCAGGGAGGGATTCAAATTCCTGGGGCATTGGGACCGGTTCTGGGGGAGGTGGGACCAGTACAAACCGGACGGTCTGCACCTGGGCAGGACCGGAACCAATGTCCTAGGGGGAGTGTTTGCTAGTGCTGTTGGGGAGGATTTAAACTAATATGGCAGGGGGATGGGAACCAATGCAGGGAGACAGACGGAAACAAAAAGGAGGTAAAAGCAAAAGACAGAAAGGAGATGAGGAAAAGTGGAGGGCGGAGAAACCCAAGGCAAAGAACAAAAAGGGCCACTGTACAGCAAAATTCTAAAAGGACAAAGGGTGTTAAAAAAACAAGCCTGAAGGCTTTGTGTCTTAATGCAAGGAGTATCCGCAATAAGGTGGATGAATTAATTGTGCAAATAGATGTTAATAAATATGATGTGATTGGGATTACGGAGACGTGGCTCCAGGATAATCAGGGCTGGGAACTCAACATTCAGGGGTATTCAACATTCAGGAAGGATAGAATAAAAGGAAAAGGAGGTGGGGTAGCATTGTTGGTTAAAGAGGAGATTAATGCAATAGTTAGGAAAGACATTAGCTTGGATGATGTGGAATCTATATGGGTAGAGCTGCAGAACACCAAAGGGCAAAAAACGTTAGTAGGAGTTGTGTACAGACCTCCAAACAGTAATAGGGATGTTGGGGAGGGCATCAAACAGGAAATTAGGGGTGCATGCAATAAAGGTGTAGCAGTTATAATGGGTGACTTTAATATGCACATAGATTGAGCTAGCCAAACTGGAAGCAATACGGTGTAGGAGGATTTCCTAGAGTGCATAAGGGATGGTTTTCTAGACCAATATGTTGAGGAACCAACTAGGGGGGAGGCCATCTTAGACTGGGTGTTGTGTAATGAGAGAGGATTAATTAGCAATCTCATTGTGCGAGGCCCCTTGGGGAAGAGTGACCATAATATGGTGGATTTCTGCATTAGGATGGAGAATGAAACAGTAAATTCAGAGACCATGGTCCAGAACTTAAAGAAGGGTAACTTTGAAGGTATGAGGCGTGAATTGGCTAGGATAGATTGGCGAATGATACTTAGGGGGTTGACTGTGGATGGGCAATGGCAGACATTTAAGGACCGCATGGATGAATTACAACAATTGTACATTCCTGTCTGGCGTAAAAATAAAAAAGGGAAGGTGGCTCAACCGTGGCTATCAAGGGAAATCAGGGATAGTATTAAAGCCAAGGAAGTGGCATACAAATTGGCCAGAAATAGCAGCGAACCTGGGGACTGGGAGAAATTTAGAACTCAGCAGAGGAGGACAAATGGTTTGATTAGGGCAGGGAAAATGGAGTACGAGAAGAAGCTTGCAGGGAACATTAAGGTGGATTGCAAAAGTTTCTATAGGTATGTAAAGAGAAAAAGGTTAGTAAAGACAAACGTAGGTCCCCTGCAGTCAGAATCAGGGGAAGTCATAACGGGGAACAAAGAAATGGCAGACCAATTGAACAAGTACTTTGGTTCGGTATTCACTAAGGAGGATACAAACAACCTTCCGGATATAAAAGGGGTCGGATATAAAAGGGGTCAGAGGGTCCAGTAAGGAGGGGGAACTGAGGGAAATCTTTATTAGTCGGGAAATTGTGTTGGGGAAATTGATGGGACTGAAGGCCGATAAATCCCCAAGGCCTGATGGACTGCATCCCAGAGTACTTAAGGAGGTGGCCTTGGAAATAGCGGATGCATTGACAGTCATTTTCCAACATTCCATTGACTCTGGATCAGTTCCTATGGAGTGGAGGGTAGCCAATGTAACCCCACTTTTTAAAAAAGGAGGGAGAGAGAAAACGGAATTATAGACCGGTCAGTCTGACCTCAGTAGTGGGTAAAATGATGGAATCAATTATTAAGGATGTCATAGCAGTGCATCTGGAAAATGGTGACATGATAGGTCCAAGTCAGCATGGATTTGTGAAAGGGAAATCATGCTTGACAAATCTTCTGGAATTTTTTGAGGATGTTTCCAGTAAAGTGGACAAAGGAGAACCAGTTGATGTGGTATATTTGGACTTTCAGAAGGCTTTCGACCAGGTCCCACACAAGAGATTAATGTGCAAAGTTAAAGCACATGGGATTGCGGGTAGTGTGCGGACGTGGATTGAGAACTGGTTGTCAGACAGGAAGCAAAGAGTAGGAGTAAACGGGTACTTTTCAGAATGGCAGGCAGTGACTAGTGGGGTGCCGCAAGGTTCTGTGCTGGGGCCCCAGCTGTTTACATTGTACATTAATGATTTAGACGAGGGGATTAAATGCAGTATCTCCAAATTTGCGGATGACACTAAGTTGGGTGGCAGTGTGAGCTGCGAGGAGGATGCTATTAGGCTGCAGAGTGACTTGGATAGGTTAGGTGAGTAAATGCATGGCAGATGAAGTATAATGTGGATAAATGTGAGGTTATCCACTTTGGTGGTAAAAACAGAGAGACAGACTATTATCTGAATGGTGACAGATTAGGAAAAGGGAAGGTGCAACGAGACCTGGGTGTCATGGTACATCAGTCTTGAAGGTTAGCATGCAGGTACAGCAGGCGGTTAAGAAAGCAAATGGCATGTTGGCCTTCATAGCGAGGGGATTTGAATACAGGGGCAGGGAGGTGTTGCTACAGTTGTACAGGGCCTTGGTGAGGCCACACCTGGAGTATTGTGTACAGTTTTGGTCTCCTAACTTGAGGAAGGACATTCTTGCTTTTGAGGGAGTGCAGCGAAGATTCACCAGACTGATTCCCGGGATGGCGGGACTGACATATCAAGAAAGACTGGATCAACTGGGCTTGTATTCACTGGAGTTCAGAAGAATGAGAGGGGACCTCATAGAAACGTTTAAAATTCTGACGGGTTTAGACAGGTTAGATGCAGGAAGAATGTTCCCAATGTTGGGGAAGTCCAGAACCAGGGGTCACAGTCTGAGGATAAGGGGTAAGCCATTTAGGACCGAGATGAGGAGAAACTTCTTCACCCAGAGAGTGGTGAACCTGTGGAATTCTCTACCACAGAAAGTAGTTGAGGCCAATTCACTAAATATATTCAAAAGGGAGTTAGATGAAGTCCTTACTACTCGGGGGATCAAGGGTTATGACGAGAAAGCAGGAACGGGGTACTGAAGTTTCATGTTCAGCCATGAACTCATTGAATGGCGGTGCAGGCTAGAAGGGCTGAATGGCCTACTCCTGCACCTATTTTCTATGTTTCTATGGTACGAACTTCCCATAATAGTTCAAAAAATCCAAAAATGATCGAAGTTCAGTGACATTCTTGGGAGTAGGTGCATTTCTGATTGCATCCAGCTTTCCCATGATTGGATGTAAACCATCTTTGTCTACTCTGTGCCCTATTTATTTCACTGAGTTTTGAAATAACTCACACTTGCGAGCAGTCACTCGTACTCTGTGCTTCTCTTTGCCTGTTTGGTGCTGAAATTAGTATGTCATCTAAATAACATACTACCCCTTCAATGCCTTGCAAAATCTGGTTCATCACCCCTTGAAATATGGCAGGGGTGGAAGACACTCCAAATGGTAGCCTATTAAATTGATATAGGCCTAGATGAGTATTTATAGTCAAGCATGACTTGGACTCCTCATCTAGTTCAAGTTGTAAGTCGGTATTTGTAAGATCCAACTTTGAGAAGATCTGTCAGCGTTGTGAACAAATCTTCTACATTTGGCAATGTATTGGGGAGATTACCCTCTATAACCTGATTTACGGTTACTTTATAATCACCACACAATGTTACCTTACCACTTGACTTTGGTACAACAATGGGTGTAGCCCAATTACATAGATCTATCTTAGAGATAATGGTCTCAGTCTCTAGTCTTTTGAGTTCTTGTTCAACTTTCACCTTGAGTGCATGTAGTACGGGATGTGACTTGCAGTAAACTGGTCTAGTGTCCTTCTGTACCCTGACACTCACCTTGAAACCTTGGATCGGACTGCCTGTTTCACAGAACACCTTCGGATACTTCTTGACGACATCATCCTTCGATGCAAATCTCGTTTCAATATGAAAAATCTCATTCCAGTCCAGCATTCAGTGATCCCAACCAATTTCTTCCTGGTGAGGCAGGCTTGTCTCCTGCCACGACTAAGAGAGGCACGCTCTGAAATTGATCCTTATATTTCACTGGTATAGTGATACGACCTACCACAGGAATGTTCTCTTGTGAGTAGCCTCGCAGATCTATCTTAGATTTCTCCAATGGGAAATCACTCAATTTGTTGAGATATAGCTATTCCGATACTACGCTCATGGATGTACCAGTGTCAATTTCCATGGGTTTCTTGTTTCCTGCAACATCTACATGGATGATGATACTTTTCGAATCGCTGTTAGATACCCTCATGCTCCTGATGATATGTATCTCTTCATCCTGTTGGTTTTCTTCCATGCTATGTAGCCTCTGGGGATTTCTACTTATAGCCTTGAAAGTGGTTTACTCTTGAGTCGGCATGCCTCTGCAAGTTTTTCTGTCTTCACATATGGACAACTTTGAGCAATGTATTGTCCCAGGCACCTATAGCATGACGTCAATGTATTCTTACCACGGCCAACTGCCTTTTACTTTTAACCTGCAGGCGATTCACCTCGGTCGTCTGATGACTCAAAACGGTACTAAATTGTCGGGAATATTGGTCGGCTATAGCCACTGACATAACTGTCTGACAAGCGAAATCAAAAGTCAAGTTAGGAGTTGTCAACAACTTTCTTCTGATCGCTTCATTTTCCATTCCTCAAACAAAGCAGTCACACAGTGCTCGGTCCTGAAAGTTTCTGAAATGAAAGTGAATAGATAGCTTTTTTAATGCAACAATGTACTCACTGATACTTTCGTCGGTTAACTGATCTCGTATTCCGAAACGATAACTTTCAGCAATTTCCAGGGGCTCAGGACTGTAGTGCTGTTCTGCTTAAGTGATGTGTCCTTTGGCTTGACAGGCACAAGCAAGTTTTTCAGGGTTTCATACACCTCGGGGCCTGTTTCAGTTAAGAAAATAGCCTGTTTTCTTTCCAACACCAACTGATTACGGTTTTCATCATCGGCGACTTCAATTATACTATTTGCGGTGAAAAACATTTCTAGCCGCTCCACATACACTCCGAAAATTTCACTGTGACGTTGATACTCACCCAAGCACCCTATTATTCCCATAGGTACGGCCATCTGGACTCTGGCGGTTCAGACAAGTGTGCTTGTAATTTACCTTGGATTTGTAGCTGTTAATCTAAACAAGCACTCAAAGTCTCTCTGTCGGTTGACTGATTCATCCAACAACAAAAATTTCAGCTAGGTTATCCAGAAATCCTATCCTTCGTCGCCAAATGTGATATCCTCCATATGATCTGACAAACACACAAGCTTTCAGATGGCTGATAACTTCAGGAACCAGCCAGGTGACCCATTCCCTCTTTATTGTTGTAAACAGCTGCATTACCACAGTACTTCACTGGGTGGAGCTATATATATTACACGTGCACTCACCAGTACTGTCCCACAGTGTTAGTGACAGACCTGTAGCTACCAGAACTGTAACCCAGTGATATACAGAGACAGACGTGTACCCATCAGTTCTGTATCCCAGTGTTAAACAGTGAGAGACCTGTACCCACCGGTACTGTACACCAGTATTATACAGTGACAGACCTGTACCCACCAGTACTGTACACCAGTGTTATACAGTGACACACCTGTACCCACCAGTTCTGTAACCCACTGTTATACAGTGACAGACCTGTACCCACCCGTACTGTACCCCAGTGTTATTCAATGACAGATCTGTAACCCACTGTTAGACAGTGGCAGACCTGTAGCCACCAGTACTGTACCCCAGTGTTAGTGACAGACCTCTACCCACCAGTACTGTTCCGCAGTGATAGTGACAGACCTGTTCCCACCAGTACTGCACCCCAGTGTTATACAGTGACAGACCTCGAGCACCAGTACAGTACCCCAGTGTTATACAGTGACAGACGTGTACCCACTAGTACTGTACCCCAGTGTTATTCAGTGACAGACGTGTACCCACTAGTACTGTACCCCAGTGTTATACAGTGACAGACCTGTACCCAGCAGCACTGTTCAACAGTGTTAGTGACAGACTTGTACCCACCAGTACTGTATCCCAGTGTTATACAGTTACAGACCTGTAGCCACTAGTTCTGTACCGCACAGTGACAGATCTGTACCCACGAGTACTGAACCCAATGTTAGTAACAGACCTGTACCCACCAGTACTGCAGCCCAGTGTTATAGAAACATAGAGACATAGAAAATAGGAGCAGTAGTAGGCCATTCGGCCCTTTGAGACTGCTCTGACATTCAATATGATTATGGTTGATCCTCTATCTCAACACTAAATTCCTGCTTTTTCCCCATACCTCTTGATGTCTTTTGTTTCTAGAAATCTATCTATCTCCCTCTTAAATATATTCAATGACTTGGCCTCCGCAGCCTTCTGTGGTAGAGAATTCCATAAGTTCACCACCCTCTGAGTGAAAACATTTCTCCTAATCTTGGTCCTAAATTTCCTACCCCATATCCTGAGACTGTGGCCTCATGTTCTAGACTTCCCAGCCAGGGGAAACATCCTCCCCGCATCCAGTCTATCCAACCCAGTCAGAATTTTATACATTTCCATGAGATCCCCTCTCATTCTTCTAAACTCCAATGAACATAATAAGAACGTAAGAATTAGGAACAGCAGTAGGCCATCTGGCCCCTCGAGCCTGCACCGCCATTCAACAAGACCACGGCTGATCTGGCCGTGGACTCAGCTCCACTTACCCGCCCGCTCCCCATAACCCTTAATTCCCTTATTGGTTAAAAATCTATCTATCTGTGATTTGAATACATTCAATGAGCTAGCCTCAACTGCTTCCTTGGGCAGAGAATTCCACAGATTCACAACCCTCTGGGAGAAGAAATTCCTTCTCAACTCGGTTTTAAATTGGCTCCCCCGTATTTTGAGGCTGTGCCCCCTAGTTCTAGTCTCCCCGATCACTGGAAACAACCTCTCTGCCTCTATTTTGTCTATCCCTTTCATTATTTTAAATGTTTCTATAAGATCACCCCTCATCCTTCTGAACTCCAACAAGTAAAGACCCAGTCTACTCAATCTATCATCATAAGGTAACCCCCTCATCTCCGGAATCAGCCTTGTGAATCGTCTCTGTACCCCGTCCAAAGCTAGTATATCCTTCCTTAAGTAAGGTGACCAAAACTGCACGCAGTACTCCAGGTGCGGCCTCACCAATACCCTGTATAGTTGCAGCAGGACCTCCCTGCTTTTGTACTCCATCCCTCTCGCAATTCGCCTTCCTGATTACCTGCTGCACCTGCAAACTAACTTTTTGGGATTCATGCACAAGGACCCCCAGGTCCCTCTGCACCGCAGCATGTTGTAATTTCTGCCCATTCAAGTAATATTCCCTTTTGATGTTTTTTTTCCAAGGTGGATGACCTCACATTTTCCGATATTGTATTCCATCTGCCAAACCTTAGCCCATTCGCTTAACCTATCTAAATCTCTTTGCAGCCTCTCTGTGTCCTCTACACAACCCGCTTTCCCACTAATCTTTGTGTTATCTGCAAATCTTGTTACATTACACTCTGTCCCCTCTTCCAGGTCATCTATGTATATTGTAAACAGTTGTAGTCCAAGCACCGATCCCTGTGGCACACCACTAACCACCGATTTCCAACCCGAAAAGGACCCATTTATCCCGACTCTCTGCTTTCTGTTAGCTAGCCAATTCTCGATCCATGCTAATACATTTCCTCTGACTCCGCGTACCTCTATCTTCTGCAGTAACCTTTTGTGTGGCATCTTATCGAATGCCTTTTGGAAATCCAAATACACCACATCCATCGGTACACCTCTATCCACCATGCTCATTATATCCTCAAAGAATTCCAGTAAATTAGTTAAACATGATTTCCCCTTCATGAATCCATGCTGCATCTGCTTGATTGCACTATTCCTATCTCAATGCCCCGCTATTTCTTCCTTAATGATAGCTTCAAGCATTTTCCCCACGACAGATGTTAAACTAACCGGCCTATAGTTACCTGCCTTTTGTCTGCCCCCTTTTTTAAATAGAGGCGTTACTTTAGCTGCTTTCCAATCCGCTGGTACCTCCCCAGAGTCCAGAGAATTTTGGTAGATTAGAACGAATGCATCTGCTATAACTTCCGCCATCTCTTTTAATACCCTGGGATGCATTTCATCAGGACCAGGGGACTTGTCTACCTTGAGTCCCATTAGCCTGTCCAGCACTACCTCCCTAGTGATAGTGATTGTCTCAAGGTCCTCCTTTCCCACATTCCCGTGACCAGCAATTTTTGGCATGGTTTTTGTGTCTTCCACTGTGAATACCGAAGCAAAGTAATTGTTTAAGGTCTCAGCCATTTCCACATTTCCCATTATTAAATCCCTCTTCTCATCTTCTAAGGGACCAACATTTACTTTAGTCACTCTCTTCCGTTTTATATATTGGTAAAAGCTTTTACTATCTGTTTTTATGTTTTGCGCAAGTTTACTTTCGTAATCTATCTTTCCTTTCTTTATTGCTTTCTTAGTCATTCTTTGCTGTCGTTTAAAATTTTCCCAATCTTCTAGTTTCCCACTAACCTTGGCCACCTTATATGCATTGGTTTTTAATTTGATACTCTCCTTTATTTCCTTGGTTGTCCACGGCTGGTTATCCCTTCTCTTACCGCCCTTTTTCACTGGAATATATTTATGTTGAGCACTATGAAAGAGCTCCTTAAAAGTCCTCCACTGTTCCTCAATTGTGCTACCGTTTAGTCTGTGTTCCCAGTCTACTTTAGTTAACTCTGCCCTCATCCCACTGTAGTCCCCTTTGTTTAAGCATAGTACGCTCATTTGAGACACTACTTCCTCACCCTCAATCTGTATTACAAATTCAACCATACTGTGATCACTCATTCCGAGAGGATCTTTTACTAGGAGATCGTTTATTATTCCTGTCTCATTACACAGGACCAGATCTAAGATAGCTTGCTCCCTTGGAGGTTCTGTAACATACTGTTCTAAGAAACAATCCCGTATGCATTCTATGAATTCCTCCTCCAGGCTACATGAATACAGGCCTAGTCGACCCAATCTCTCCTCATACAACAGTCCTGCCATCCCAGGAATCGGTCTGGTGAATCTTCGTTGCACTCCCTCTATGGCAAATATATCCTTTCTTAGGTAAAGAGACCAAAACTGCACACAATACTCCAGGTGCGGTCTCACCAAGGCCCTGTATAACTAGTAAGACATCCTTGCTCCTATACACAAATTCTCTTGCAATGAAGGCCAACATACCATTTGCCTTCCTAACTGTTTGCTGCACCTGCATGTTTGCTTTCAATGACTGGTGTACAAGGACACCCAAGTCCCTCTGTACATCGACACTTCCAAGGCATCACCATTTAAATAATACTTTGTCCTTATGTTTTTCCTACCAAAGTGGATAACTTCACATTTATCCACGTTATATTGCATCTGCCATGTGTTTGCCCACTCACTCAACCTATCTAAATCGCCTTGCAGTGTCTTTGCATCCTCCTCACAACTCACAATCCCACCTAGTTTTGTGTCATCAGCAAACTTGGAAATATTACATTTGGTTCCCTCATCCAAATCATTTATATATATTGTGAATAGCTGGGGCCCAAGTACTGATCCCTGTGGTACCCCACTAGTCACTGCACGCCACCCCGAAAAAGACCCGTTTATTCCTACTCGCTGTTTCCTGACAGTTAACCAATTTTCAATCTATGCCAATACATTACCCCCAATCCTATGTGCTTTAACTTTGCATTATATAGTGACAGACCTGTACCCACCAATACTGTACTGCAGTGTAATACAGTGACAGACCTCTACCCACCAGTACTGTACCCCAGTGTTAGTGACAGACCTGTACGTACCCATACAGTGAAAGACCTCTACCCACCAGTACTGTACCCCAGTGTTATGCAGTGACAGACCTGCGCACACCTATCCTGTACCCCAGTGCTATACAGTGACAGATCCATACCCACCAGTACTGTATCCCAGTGCTATACAGTGACAGATCCATACCCACCAGTACTGTACCCCAGTGTTATACAGTGACAGCTCTCTACCCACCAGTTCTGTCCCACAGTGTCAGTGACAGACTTGTAGCCACTAGTATTGTACCCCAGTGTTATACAGTGACAGCCCTGCATACACCTGTACTGTACCCCAGTGCTATACAGTGACAGACCCGTACCCACCAGTACTGTACTCTAGTGTTATACAGTGACAGACCTGTACCCACCAGTACTGTACCCCAGTGTTATACAGTGACAGACCTGTACCCACCAGTACTGTACCCCAGTGTTATACAGTGACAGACCTGTATCCACCAGTACTGTAGCCCAATGTTATACAGCGGCAGTCCCCCGAAATCGAGGAAGACGTGCTTCCACTCCAAAAGTGAGTTCTCAGGTGACTGAACAGTTCAATATGGGAATTACAGTCTCTTTCACAGGTGGGACAGACAGTCGTTGGAGGAAAGGGTGGGTGGGGAGTTTGGTTTGCCGCACGCTCCTTCCGCTGCCTGCGCTTGCTTTCTGCATGCTCTCGGCGACGAGACTCGAGGTGTTCAGCACCCTCCCGGATGCTCTTCTTCCACTTAGGGCGGTCTTTGGCCAGGGACTCCCAGGTGTCGGTAGGGATGTTGCACTTTATCAAGGAGGCTTTGAGGGTGTCCTTGAAATATTTCCTCTGCCCACCTGGGGCTCGCTTTCTGTGTAGGAGTTCTGTGTAGAGCGCTTACTTTGGGAGTTTTGTGTCCGGCTTGCGGACAATGTGGCCCGCCCAACGGAGCTGGTCGAGTGTGGTCAGTGCTTCTATGCTGGGGATGTTGGCCTGATTGAGAACACTGACGTTGGTGCGTCTGTCCTCCCAGGGGATTTGCAGGATCTTGCAGAGACATCTTTGGTGATATTTCTCCAGCGATTTGAGGTGTCTACTATATATGGTCCACGTCTCTGAGCCATACAGGAGGGTGGGTATCACTACAGTTCGGTAGACCTTGAGCTTGATGGCAGATTTGAGGGCCTGATCTTCGAACACTCTTTTCCTCAGGCGGCCGAAGGCTGCGCTGCCGCACTGGAGGCAGTGTTGAACCCCGTCATCAATGTCTGCCCTTGCTGATAATAGGCTCCCTAGGTATGGAAAGTGGTCCACGTTATCCAGGGCCGCGCCGTGGATCTTGATGACTGGGGGTAGTACTGTGTGGCGGGGTCAGGTTGGTGGAGGACCTTTATCTTACGGATGTTTAGTGTAAGGCCCCTGCTTTTGTACGCCTCGGTGAAGATGTTGACGATGACTTGGAGTTCAGTCTCTGAATGTGCGCAGACGCAAGCGTCGTCCGCGTACTGTAGTTTGACGACAGAGGATGGGACGGTTTTAGATCTAGTCTTGAGGCAACGAAGGTTGAACACTTTCCCACTGATTCTATAGTTCCACTCCAGCGGGGAGCTTGTTGAGCGTGAGGTGGAGCATTGCAGCGAGGAAGATTGAGAAGAGGGTTAGCGCGATGACGCAGCCCTGCTTGACCCCGGTCCGGACGTGGATTTCTTCTGTGGTGGATCCGTTGGTCAGGATCACGGCCTGCATGCCATTGTGGAGCAGGCGGAGGATGGCAACAAACTTTTGGGGGCAGCTGAAACGGAGGAGGACACTCCATAGTCCCTCGCGGTTAACGGTGTTTACCGTGACAGACCTGTACCCACCAGTACTGTACCCCAGTGCTATACAGTGACATACCCGTACCCATCAGTACTGTACACGAGTGTTTTACATTGAGAGACCTGAACCCACCAGTATGGTACCCCAGTGTTATACTGTGACAGACCTGTACCCCATTGTTATACTAATGTTGGAAATCTACATCAATAACATCCATTTGTATGGTGCCTATATCTTAGAAAATTATCCCAATACACTTGAGAAATGTAATCAGATAAAACTGAACATCATGCCGAAGAAGGACATATTGAGAGGGCTGACCTTGGTGAAAGCTTGGTGAATGATGTGGGTTTTAAGGAGTGTCTTAAACTGGGATAGGAAGGTGGAGAGGCAGAAGTGTGTCGGAGAGAATTTCAGAGCTTAGTCCTAGATGGCTGAAGGCACTGCCACCAATGGTGAGGCGAAAGGAACGGGTTATGTACAAGAGGCCAGAATTGAAGGATGGCAACATTGGAGGAGGGTTGTAGAGCTGGAGAAGTTTACAGAGACAGGAAGGTGTGAGGTCATGAATGCATTGAAACACAAGGATGAAAATGTTTAATTTGAGGTCTTGGCAGACTGGGAGCCAATGTAGGTCAGCGAGCGCGAGGTGAAGAGTGAACGGGACTTGGTGCGAGTTAGGATATGGGCAACAGAGTTTTGAATGTATTCAAGATTATATAGGGTGGAAGCTGGGGTATGGTACTGCAGCGAGTTCCACATCCTCACCACTCTTTGCGTAATGAAGTTTCTCCTCATTTCCTTATTGGATTTATTAGTGAGATTTATTAGTGACTAGCTTATATTTAGAAGATGTAATTTATGACATTGGTTAGAGCCATTTTGGTGCTTTGGTAGGGGGCAGAATTCGAGCGTTTGAAACATAAAGATGTGCACATATTTGGGAGGTGACAGCTCATTCAAGGACTTTGAAGAGGAAAGGGAAGTTGGAGTTGGTGTGGTGGTTTGCAAGGACAGAGGGTTTAAGAGTGGGATTTTAGAGGATGTGATGACAGTGGTTTTGATAAGGCGGGGGACAGTAGCTGAGGAGAGGGAACTGTTTATAATGTCAGCTAGGGACCACAAAAATAGGTGGTCAGCAGCTTAGTGGGAATGGGATCGAGGGAGCAGGAGGTGGGTCTCAGATGAGATGAGCTTGGAGAGGGTATCAGGGAGATAGGAGAGTAACTAGAAAAAAAATGCAAGTTCTGGGCTATGGTAAGAGGTTCTTGTGGGGAGGTTTGGCTTGTTGGGCTAGGGGAAGCTGCAAAGTAACAGAAACAGTTAAATGAATAGTGCCAGTTTTGGTGATAAAGAAGTTTTTGAGCTCTGTGTACGTTGTTAGAGGTGAGGCTGGCAGAATCCAAGGTATCCGTGGTGGGTGAAGTGAGTGGGGTGGGTAGAAGATTGGTGAGGTTAGCCCACAGCAGAGAGTCATAGGACAATTTAGGTTGTTGCTTGTAAGGACGCAGCAATGGGTGCCTTGATGGGCTCTCTGGAGAATGCCAAAAGAGCCGTGGAGGCTTACTGTGGGCTTATCAGAGGGAAATCAAGCCTGAATAGCAGAGTAGGAAGGCAGAATGATGGGTTGGGGCATGGTGGTGGGGGAGGGCAAAATATTCAAAGTGAAGAAATGAGAAGTGGCACACTAAGAGGCAAGAAGGAGAGGAGACAGGAGAGAGGGGCAAGAGACAAATAAAAAGGAAATAGTTTGGGTCCGGAGTAGCAGCCAAAATGTTTGAACGAGAATTGCTCATAATACTGACATTGTTGTGCTATACTGGAAATAATAAGAACGTAAGTATAGGAGCAGGTGTAGATCAGCCCTTTGACCTGCTCCACCATTCAATAAGGCCATGGCTGATCTTCAACCTCAACTCCACCTTTCCGCACTAACCCCATATCCCTTGATTCCCTTAGTGCCCAAAAATCTATCGATCTCTGTCTTGAATATACTCAATGACTGAGCTTCCACAGCCCTCCAGGATAGAGAATTCTAAAGATTCACTACCCTCTGAGTGAAGAAATATCTCCACATCTCAGTCCTAAATGGCCGACCCTTTATTCTGAGACTGTTCTTGATTCCCCAGCCAGATGAAACGTCCTCCCTGAATCTACCCTGTCAAGCCCCTTAAGAATTTTCTATGTTTCAATGAGATCACTTCTCATTCTTCTGAACACCAGAGAATATAGGGCTAGTTGACTCAATCTCTCCTCATAGGACAATTTCCACTTCCCAGGAATCAATCTGGTGAACCTTCATTAAGGTAAGGAGACCAAAACTGTACACAATACTCCGCCAAGGCCCTGTATAATTACAGTAAGACTTCTTTACTCTTATACTCCAAACCTCTTGTAATAAAGGCTAACATACCATTTGCTTTCCCAATTGCTTGCTGTACCTGCATGTTAACATTCGGTGATCCGTGTACAAGGACACCTAAGTCCCTCTGAATACCAACATTTCCTAGTCTCTCACCTTTTAAAAAGTATTCTGCTTTTCTATTTTTCCTACCAAAGTGAATAGCTACACACTTCCCCACGTTATATTCCATGTGCCATGTCCTTGCCCACTCACTTAGCTTGCCTACTCTTTGCAGACTCTTTGCGTCCTCCTCACAGCTTACTTTCCCACCTAGCTTTGTACCATCAGCAAACTTCGATACCTTACACTCGGTCTCCTCAGCGAAGTTATTGATATAGATTGTAAATAGCAGAGGCCTCAGCACTGATCCTTGCGGCACCCCACGAGTTTCAGCCTGCCAAACGGAAAGTGACCCATTTATCCCTACTCTCTGTTTTCTGCCCGTTAACCAATCCTCAATCCATGCTAGTATATTACCCTCATCCCATGAGCCTTAGTCTTGTGTAATAACCTCTTGTGTGGCACCTTATCGAATGCCGTTTGGAAATCCAAATATACTACATCCACTGGTTCTCCTTTATTTACTCTGCTAGTTACACCCTCAGAAAACTCTAATAGATTTGTCAAACATGATTTCCCTTTCATCAAACCATGCTGACTCTGCCAAATCATATGGTGATTCTTTTTCCAAGTTTCCTGTTCCCATGGGCTAGATTTTCTATTTTTGTGCATATCGTCCAAAAATGGGCGTTATTTCCAGCGTGGGCGGTAAAAATGGGTTTTCAGATCATCGCTTCTCGCTCATTCTCAAAGCACCTAGTCTCCAGTTTTTAAAATGGGCGTTACCGCGAGCGATATGAAATGGGCGGTAGCGTTAAATCTCACTGACCTTCTGCCGTAAAGTGTCGCAGTCCTTAGCAATGGCATGGTAGCGCTCGATTCCCACGATTTAGGAGGTCAAGGGTCATCATGACATGCGCAGAAGTGGGGACAGAGAGAGGGGGAGCTGAGAGGGACTGAAGGCATGTCTGGGTGTGGTGTGGCTGCTTTGGGAGGAAGGAGGAAGACTTTGGAGCTTCACTGCAACTAGGGAACCAAAAATTAGCTGTTATCAGCCACATATTTGCCCGAATTTGGCCTATAATGGAAGGAGAGGAGGAGGGTCACAGCACGCTGTGGAGACTGATGCTGGAGAGAGCAGTGAGGTGGGAGAGGAGCACATTGGAGGGCGCAAGAGAGCCAGGAGGTTCTCGGACGAGGCAAATGTCTCCCTCCTGCAGGAGGTCAAGTCACGCTGGGGTGATTTGACCCAGGGAGGGCGTGGGAAGCCCACCCAAAGGCCTATCAGAAGATATGGACTGAGATAGCAGACGTGGTCTTGTCGGCGACCAACGAGGTGCATGAGGGCAACCAATGCTGCAAACAATGCAATGACCTTGTGGGATCCGCAAGAGTAAGTATTACATTGATTTACATGTACTTATGTATTTATATAATTTGATTTGTAACAGTCATGAGTGACTATCAGCAGATGTGAGGTCTTCCACTTTTACCGGGAATGTTTTACTCAAAGCCTGTGGTCACGGTGCATGTCTTTCGGTAAAGAATGACAATTATCATAATAATCATGATTACATCTGTCGGTTATGTGCTGTATCAGTCTCTGTGACAGTACCTGTTGTGTATGCAAGCACTCTAATAGTGACTCCACGAGGTATAATACTTGAACTGTAGTGACTGTAGTCCTCTATTGCAGCTCCTAGAGTGAGGACACCAAGAGGTGAGCTCACTTTTATACTTGGTTACCTGCAGTGTACAGGTGACCCTTAGATCTCTAGCAGCAGCACCCTCTGGTGGTATAAGTATAGTGTATACAGGATGAAGGTATATTCAGTGGTGTAGTGTTATAGTACATACATTAACCTGCATGCATAACAACACTCCCCCCCTAAGCCTTTCCTAAATCCTTATGGCCATGACATGGGGAGGTGATCAGTAATGGATGGTGGGAGGTTGTGGTGATGGTTGTGTGGGTGTCGGGTGTGAGTCATGTGTTTGTGGCTGCACACATCCATTTCCCCCCACCCCCCATACATAGACCATGTGGGTGTCACTGTTGGAGGATTCCGCAGTGGTGGAGCAAGTGTTATGGGTAAGGTGCATACATTGTAGAATGGGTAGGTGGTGGCATTTAATGGTGGGCAGGGCCACAGGGTGGTGTGACCTCCTTGTCCTCCATTGGTGGTGGAAGTCTGGTCATCCCAGGTTCTGCCGGGAAAGCTGGAGGGTACTGGCCTCTCGCTCCCGGTGCTGGCCCTGGTGGCCAGGGGGGCTAGGGCCAATCTGGGGCAGGTTGCAGTGGTGGTGGCTGTGCTGCCCATTGACTGCTGTCCCTGCAGTGGGTATGCTCCCACTGGGTGTGTGTGAACCCTTCCTGGGGCATCCCAGAAGCACAGGCTACATGATCAGGTAGCCCGCTGGACCTGGGTGTTTCCCACGGGAGGGGGGATTCCCTTTAGCATTGTCATTATACATGTAGGACCCGGTATCATTTCTCATTCTATCATTGGCATACATAATACATTGGCTCCGATTGCAACTAGCTACTTTGATATTGTTATACTTCTTTACACTTTCATGTTTGTCACTTACAAAGGTTACATTTGTCACATTAGCATTACTGGCATTACTGTTCAACAGTGCAAACTTGTCACTTAGATCATTTTTTGAAGCATTCGTTACATTGCTCCCATCACCATTCAACAGTACATTTATATACCTGCATTCATTAATTATACTTTTATCTTTAATATCACTGGCATCGCTATGCCAAGAGTGGAACTGTCCCTTTAATTGTTCTGGGTTGCCGGTCTCCTTTAAGAGGGCCTTGCAATCTTTACCCCGATCCAGTTCGTTGCTCGGCAACACGGGTTGCTCCCTCAACGCTGCCCCTCATGGTTTGGTTGCGGCCATCTTGATTCCAGGTGCTTCGCCTCGTGGTGCGGGCGCCATCTTCTCTCTATCCACGAGGTAGGTTGCAGTGATCCTTTACTCCCCAGGTTCTGCTGCGGATGCCGGGAATCTACCTTCTGCGCCGATCTTCTTCCCTCGGAGTCCTGCCACTGGAGCCCGGAAGGTGAGGTCTGGTCATTCAGGTTGGATCATCTCGCCGTTGAGTTGTGCAGTCTGTGTCATCGCCACACAGTCGAGTCGGGCAGTAGGATTTTCAGGTGCTGCGATGGATCCAAGTTTGGGGCTGCGTAGGATGTTGACCGCTGGGACCTCCTCTCCCCCTTTCATTGCCTCTGCACTTCTATAAGAATCTGTTTCATCTCAAACTTTTCCAGTTTTGACGAAGGGTCACAGACCTGAAACGTTAACGCTGTTTCTCTTCATAGATACTGCCTGACCTACTGAGATTTCCAGCATTTTCTGTTTTTATTTCAGATTCCAGCAGCCGCAGTATTTTGCTTTTGTGTAAACAGTCAGCTAGTGCTGATTTATATCTAATGTATCTGAGGAAAACCACAAAAAGAACAGCAAAGAACATCCCAGCTCAAAAGGCATCATTCCCCTACCCCTCTACATCACCAGCCACTGCAGCAACTTGGCTTGTATTTCCTTGTGTATAGAAAATTGAGGGGTGAAGTTAAACTATTTCCACTGGTGACGGATTCCAGAACGAGGAGGCACAGTTTTAAAAATAGAGCTAGACCATTTAGCAGTAAAATCAGGAAGCACTTTTCCTCATACAGGGCAGTGGAAATCTGGAACTTTTGCCTCCAAAAGGCAGTGGATGCTGGGTCAACAGAAATTTTCAAGATTGAGATCAGATTTTTTTTAGTGTTTCAAGAGACACGGATCAAAGGTTGGTAAATGGAGTTAGGTCGCAGATAAGCCACGATGTAATTGAATAGCAGAACAGGCTCGAGGGGCTGAATGGCCTCATCCTGTTACCATTTTCCTACATTCCTATGTTACACTGCAGGATTCCAACAGAACCGTATGGGAGTAGTCCAGATTCCACTCGAACACTGCGGGATTCTAACAAGTTTTACGTGATCGAATATTGGTGGTTTCAACAGAAACACACACTGAACGTACAAAAGAAAAATCATTTTTGGCAGTTAACAAACTTGTAAGTTCCAAAAGTCATTCAGTACTGTGGTAGAGAATTCCTCAGGTTCACAATTCTCTGGGTGAAAAAGTTTCTCCTCATCTCGGTTCTAAATGGCTTACCCCTTATCCTTAGACTGTGACCCCTGGTTCTGGACTTCCCCAACATCGGGAACATTCTTCCTGCATCTAACCTGTCTAACCCTGTCAGAATTTTATATGTTTCTATGAGATCCCCTCTCATTCTTCTAAATTCCAACAAAAGGGTTAACCTGCACCATTTCATTTCAGTGATGTGTGCCAGTGGCGAATCACTTGCTTTGGTTGTTATTTATAATTGCAGTTCCCTGCTATTGCAACTAGTTTACTTTGAATGTTCTCCCTTTTTGTGAATCTGATTGCACGTTAGGAAATCAAGAAGTCGATCTTGCATGGCTCTCCCCTTTTCAATGATTCTATGCTTGATCAGTACCCACTGACGAGCAGTGTGTGTGTGTGTGGTCTGCCGTGATGCTCAGAGCTGCCCTGTCAGTTCCCGCAGCCGATTTCAAATTGTAGTGTGCCATATGGCTGCTTGTGCTTGGCTCCCAGAATTCCTGTTGGGGAGCTTAGGGAGAGAGCATGATAGCTAATGGACAAAACGGACAGCGTTATCCCTGTATCTCTCTGTACAGTGCCCCTGTATCTGTCTTTTGGGAATTCCCGTGCAACCTTTGAGTCCAGGTGAGATGGAGTGGTTCGAAGGTATAAAATACGAGTGACGAAGGGAGACTTCTTCTTCTCTGAAGCTCATTCGCTATCGCTCATTTTGCACCACAGTTAAAATGACCCCAATGTCTTTGAAAATCTGTAGTTTTATTGACTAACTGGGCAAGTGTATCTGAGTCGGGTTCACGGGGGCAGCAACCTGTGGTTACCTATTTTCCCTTTAAATTGAATGTATCTCTCATGCTCCTGGGGGAGGTTTTGGCTTGGAAGACAGAATTGCAGTTGATGCTGAACAGCTGGAATGTTCACCAAGCCAAGTGTCAAATATCTGGACTTTCTGGTATGGCAGTCACCGAGAATCCGTCCCCCAGTAAATAATTCTGCCTTCACTGTTGCTCTTCCACTGTCGCCTTCAGAAACGGCAAAATCCTCACTTCTGTTTCTGTGACCTTGCAATCCAAGTGATGGAATGTTGCGGGTTAAATGACGACAAACGTGTGCACTTTCAGTATATCCTAGTTCCACTTGTCCTGCCTTTTATATTTAGGGCTGTTTTTAACTTGACAGATTTTTTTTGTCAACTTCTGCTAGTTTTCTGGGTTGGGTTGCTTGCTGCCTTCAACAACTGAGCTGTTAAATGATCAGATTTATGGTCAGTTATAACTCTCTGCTAGTCATGAGTACTTATTTTCTTAGGCAATCCCTCATATCGAGGATGACTTGCTTCCATGCCCAAAAAGGATGAGCTCACATGTGTTTCAAAAAGGATCTAATGTTCCAGATCCCAAACTACATTTTGAAGGGTGGAAGATGCCTGTGAGTGAATTTTTTTAACGTGTGGTGGCCGTTGCACACCAGCCACCACACGGACTTGACAGAGCTAGGCCTTGGTCCAGTGGCAAGGATTACCCAAGATGACTGGAGACCAGCTCTGCTGCACGGACCTAGTGCGCACACATATCGCAGTGTGGGCTGGCCCGTGCTGCCCCTGGGCCTCGATCACATCGCTCTGCAATCTCTCATCACTCCTCCACCCCGACCCCGCCTCTCCTGCGGTACCTGCCCACGCTCCAATCAGTGACCTGGATTTTGGTGACGTGCAATCCAGTCGCCCTCTCCACAGCCGTCGCCCTCCCAGACTGGCTCACACTGTATCTTGCAGTGGTATGCCGCCAAGCTGTTCCAGGGCTGCCGCACACCGCTCTTTTTATGGGCCACACGCACACAGACAAAGAGACACGCACACACAGACAGACACGCACACACACGCACATACAGACACACACACGCACATACAGACACGCACACACAGACAGAGACACACACAGACAAAGAGACGCACACACACAGACACACATACAGACAAAGAGACACATACGACAGAGACACACACTGACAAAGAGACACACACAGACACACACAGACAAAGAGACACACAGAGACACACACACAGAGACACACACAGACAAAGAGACGCACAGACACGCACACACAGACAAAGAGACACACAGACACACACACACACACACACAGACAGAGACACACACAGACAAAGAGACACACAGACACGCACACACAGACAGAGACACACACAGACAAAGAGACGCACGCACACAGACACACATACAGACAAAGAGACACATACAGACAAAGAGACACACACACAGACACACACACACACAGAGACAGACACGCACACACACGCACACACAGACACGCACACACAGACAGAGACACACACAGACAAAGAGACGCACACACACAGACACACATACAGACAAAGAGACACATACAGACAAAGAGACACGCACACACAGACACGCACACACAGACACACACAGACAGACACACACAGACACGCACACACAGACAGAGACACACACAGACAAAGAGACGCACACACACAGACACACATACAGACAAAGAGACACACAGACAAAGAGACACACACAGACACACACAGACAAAGAGACACACAGACACACACACACACACACACAGACAAAGAGACACGCACACAGACAAAGAGACACACACACACACGCACACAAAGAGACACACACACACGCACACACAGACAGAGACACACAGACAAAAAGACACACAATGACAGACACGCACACACACAGACACACATACAGACAAAGAGACACACATACAGACAAAGAGACACACAGACACGCACACACAGACAGAGACACACACAGACAAAGAGACGCACACACACAGACACACATACAGACAAAGAGGCACATACAGACAAAGAGACACGCACACACAGACACACACAGACAGACACGCACACACACGCACACACACGCACACACAGACACGCACACACAGACAGAGACACACACAGACAAAGAGACACAGACACACATACAGACAAAGAGACACATACAGACAAAGAGACACACACAGACAAAGAGACACACACAGACACACACAGACAAAGAGACACACAGACAGACACACACACACACACAGACAAAGAGACACGCACACAGACAAAGAGACACACACACACACAAAGAGACACACACACACGCACACACAGACACGCACACACAGACAGAGACACACACAGACAAAAAGACACACAATGACAGACACGCACACACACAGACACACATACAGACAAAGAGACACACATACAGACAAAGAGACACACACACAGACACGCACACAGACAAACAGACACGCACACACACACACAGACATGCACACACAGACACACACACACCTCACAGACACACATAGACACAGACACACACACTGTGCTTGCAGAAAATAACTGGTGGAAGAAACCACTTTAAACCACCAGGCAGAGAGTAGAGCACGGATGTCTTCAAGATCTTGTGCACAAAATGTGAGCAAGAGATGACACGGCAGTAAGAGGCAAAGCCCCTCCATCATTCACTCCGCACAATGAGTCTGTGTTTCAGATATATGTTGAGAGCGAGAGGTTGCAGCCCCTGTTTGCTTTTTTGAACCAAAAAAATCTAAGCTGACATTCCAGTGCAGTGCTGAGGGAGTGCTACACTGTCGGAGGTGCTGTCTTTCGGATGAGACATTAAACCGAGGTCCCATCTGCTCTCTCAGGTGGATGTAAAAGATCCCATGGCACTATTTCGAAGAAGAGCAGGGGAGTTATACCCGGTGTCCTAGCCTCAATCAATATAACAAAAAACAGATTATCTGCTGTTTGTGGGAGCTTGCTTGTGTGCAAATTGGACGCTGCATTTCCTACTTTCCAACAGTGACTATACTCCAAAAGTACTTCATTGGCTGCAAAGTGCTTTGAGACGTCCGGTGATCGTGAAAGGCGCGATAGAAATCCAAGTCTTTCTTTTTTCTTTCTTTATTTAAGGCAGCTGTTCCTCAGTTTCTGGCTCCACTTCAGTCCGACACTCTTTGTATACGGGGCATAATTTCAAAGGTTGCAGATGACACGAAACTCGAAAATGTAGTAAAGGAGGAAAGTAACAGATTTCCGGAGGTCACTGGTGGAATGGGCAGACACATGGCAGATGAAATTTAACACACAGAATCGTGAAGTGATATATTTTAGTAGGAAGAATGAGGCGAGGCAATATAAACTAAAGGGTACAATTTTAAAGGGGGTGCAGGAACGGAGAGACTTGGGGGTATATGTACACAAATCTTTGAAGGTGGCACAACAAGCTAAGGAGGCTATTAAAAAAGCATACAGAATCCTTGACCTTATTAATAGAAGCATAGAGTACAATGTTAGCAGTCAGTCTTCTTCCTTCTATGATTCACAACAACACATTTTGTGTAAGCACTAGACACCTCGTAGTGGAGTATAAGGAACAGACCTTATTGATATACAGCACAGTGATCGGCCTAACTGTATACAGAGCGTGGCTTTCCGGTTTCTGATCGAGCTCTCTGAAGAGCTATTGAAAACCACGCTCCTTTATACACCATATTTTGCCTATCTCAAAGGTACACATCATAGATAAGTATCTGTTCTCAAATCCTCTGAAGACAGTAAACATTTGTTTACTTCAAAGCTACTTCTCTTAAACATGACTTCCTGACCTAATGGTTCATAAACTCTTTGGAGATTAGGTTTTATGAACTGTTATCTTTTGATACCATAGCTAATGGATACCTCTACTTATGTTTATAGAATCATAGAATGGTTACAGCACAGGAAGCTGCCATTCGGCCCATCGCGACCGTGCCGGCTCTCTGCAAGAGCACCTCAGCTAGTCCCACTCTCCCACTCTTTCCCAGTAACATTGCAATTTTTTTCTTTCAGGTACTTATCCAATTCCCTTTTGAAAGTCATGATTGAATCTGCCTCAACCACCCTTTCAAGCTGTGAATTCCAGATCCTAACCACTCGCTGCGTAAAAAAGTTTTTCCTCATGTCACCTTTGGTTCTTCTGCCAATCACCTTTAATCTGTGTCCTCTGGTTCTCGACCCTTCCGATAATGGGAACAGTTTCTCTCTATCTTCTCTGTCCAGACCCCTCATGATCTTGAATACCTCTATCAAATCTTCTCTCCGTCTTCTCTGCTCTAAGGAGAACCACTCCAGCTTCTTTAGTCTATCCACGTAACTGAAGTCCCTCATCCCTGGAATTATTCTTGGAAGTCTTTTCTGCACCCTCTCCATGGCCTCCACATCCTTCCAAAAGTGCGGTCACCAGAATTGGACACAATACTCAAATTGAGGTTGAACCAGTGTTTTATACAGGTTCATCATAATTGCCTTGCTTTAGTACTCTATGGGCTAAAAATTATGTTGGATAGCGCCCCTCGCGATGGTTGAAACAGCGGCGCTAAAGGGTTTGCAGCCATGTGCGCCAGCATTCGCGCTGCTCGGCAAATTCAGTGTGCCAGTATCGCGGTGCTGAGGATTATCACCCGGGAGTGCTGTGCCGATGTGCAATGCCCCCGGTATCAACACTGGAGCAAAGTTTGGTTTGCACGGCACCTGTAGCGCCCTGTAGTGACCCCGCCAGAGAAAGCTGGCGTGCAGAGCTGTCCCGGGGCGCTAAGGACTGACTGCATGAGGTAAGTGTGATTGATCTTTTTCTTTTTTTTTAACGATTTAACATAATTTGGGAATTTGGGATGAGTAATGTATAGGGAATGTTTATTGTTATGAGGCCTCTCTTAGGTCGTTACGAAGCCAGCTCTTTAGCATGTAGTCGAGCTACAGTACGCGGACGACGCCTGCATCTACGCACATACAGAGGCTGAACTCTAAGTCATATTCAACGTATTTACTGAGGCATATGAAAGCCTGGGCCTTACGCTAAACATCCGTAAGACAAAGGTCCTCCACCAGCCTGTCCTTACCGCACAACACTGTCCCCCAGTCATCAAGATCCACGGTGCGTCCCCGGACAACGTGGACCATTTCTCATACTTTGGGAGCCTCTTATCAACAAGAGCAGACATTGATGACGAGATTCAACACCAAGATTCATGGTCTACAGGACTGTAGTAATACCCACCCTCCTGTATGGCTCAGAGACATGGACCATGTACAGTAGACACCTCAAGTCGCTGGAGAAATACCACCAACGATGTCTCTGCAAGATCTTACAAATTCCCTGGGAGAACAGATGCACCAACGTTAGCGTCCCCGACCAGGCCAACATCCCCAGCATTGAAGCACTGACCACACTTGATCAGCTCCGCTGGGCAGGCCACATTGTTCACATGCCAGACACGAGACTCCCAAAGCAAGCACTCCACTCAGAACTCTTTCACGGCAAATGAGCCAAAGGTGGGCAGAGAAAATGTAACAAGGACACCCTCAAAGACTCCCTGATAAAGTGCAACACCTTACTGACACCTGGCCAAAGACTGCCCTAAGTGGAGGAAGTGCATCCGGGAGGGCGCTGAGCACCTCGAGTCATCGCCGAGAGCATGCAGAAACCAAGCGCGGAGGCAGTGGAAAGAGCGTGCGGCAAACCTGTCCCACCCACCCCTTCCCTCAACGGCTATCTGTCCCACCTGTGACCGGGACTGTGATTCTTGTATTGGACTGTTCAACCATCTAAGGACTCATTTTTAGGGACTGCCTATGATGATTCAGTTGCTCACGGGGCCTAGCGCCCTAAGAGAAGTGTGGAATGCCTTCCTTACCGCTCCACTCCAATCTCAGGGTGCAGCAACTGAGTTTTTTGGCTGCCATCGCAAACCATTTTCCAGTGCTAAATTTAGCGGCCGCCCGAAATTAGCACCTTAAAAAATCTTCAACCGAATTTCCAGCTTCTTGCCTGTATTTATGAAGTTCAGAAACCCATAAGCTTTTTGAACCGCTTTCTCAACCTGCCCTGCCACCTTCAACGATTTGTGCACATAAACTCCCAGGGCTTTCTGTTCATGCACCCCCTTTAGGATTGTACCCTTTAGTTTATATTGCCTCTCCTTGTTCTGTTCGCCAAAATGTATCACTTTGCACTTTCTGCATTAAATTTAATTGGCCACGTGTCCACCCATTTCACCAGTCTGTCTATGTATTCTTGAAATCTATCATTGGTGATCATTTTCCAACAGTCTATCAACTCTGGATCAGTTCCTATGGACTGGAGGGTAGCTAATGTAACACCACTTTTTAAGAAAGGAGGGAGAGAGCAAATGGGTAATTATAGACCGGTTAGCCTGACATCGGTAGTGGGGAAAATGTTGGAATCAATTATTAAACATAGAAACATAGAAACATAGAAAATAGGTGCAGGAGCAGGCCATTCAGCCCTTCTAGCCTGCACCGCCATTCAACGAGTTCATGGCTGAACATGAAACTTCAGTACCCACTTCCTGCTTTCACGCCATACCCCTTGATCCCCCGAGTAGTAAGGACTTCATCTAACTCCCTTTTGAATATATTTAGTGAATTGGCCTCAACTACTTCCTGTGGTAGAGAATTCCACAGGTTCACCACTCTCTGGGTGAAGAAGTTTCTCCTTATCTCGGTCCTAAATGGCTTACCCCTTATCCTTAGACTGTGACCCCTGGTTCTGGACTTCCCCAACATTGGGAACATTCTTCCTGCATCCAACCTGTCCAAACCCGTCAGAATTTTAAACGTTTCTATGAGGTCCCCTCTCACTCTTCTGAACTCCAGTGAATACAAGCCCAGTTGATTCAGTCTTTCTTGATAGGTCAGTCCCACCATCCCGGGAATCAGTCTGGTGAATCTTCGCTGCACTCCCTCAACAGCAAGTATGTCCTTCCTCAAGTTAGGAGACCAAAACTGTACACAATACTCCAGGTGTGGCCTCACCAAGGCCCTGTACAACTGTAGCAATACCTCCCTGCCCCTGTACTCAAATCCCCTCGCTATGAAGGCCAACATGCCATTTGCTTTCTTAACCGCCTGCTGTACCTGCATGCCAACCTTCAAGACTGATGTACCATGACACCCAGGTCTCGTTGCACCTTCCCTTTTCCTAATCTGTCACCATTCAGATAATAGTCTGTCTCTCTGTTTTTACCACCAAAGTGGATAACCTCACATTTATCCACATTATACTTCGTCTGCCACGCATTTGCCCACTCACCTAATCTATCCAAGTCACTCTGTAGCCTCATAGCATCCTCCTCGCAGCTCACACTGCCACCCAACTTAGTGTCATCCGCAAATTTGGAGATACTACATTTAATCCCCTCGTCTAAATCATTAATGTACAATGTAAACAGCTGGGGCCCCAGCACAGAACCCTGCGGTACCCCACTAGTCACTGCCTGCCATTCCGAAAAGTACCCATTTACTCCTACTCTTTGCTTCCTGTCTGACAACCAGTTCTCAATCCACGTCAGCACACTACCCCCAATCCCATGTGCTTTAACTTTGCACATTAATCTCCTGTGTGGGACCTTGTCGAAAGCCTTCTGAAAGTCCAAATATACCACATCAACTGGTACTCCTTTGTCCACTTTATTGGAAACATCCTCAAAAAATTCCAGAAGATTTGTCAAGCATGATCTCCCTTTTACAAATCCATGCTGACTTGGACCTATCATGTCACCATTTTCCAAATGCGCTGCTATGACATCCTTAATAATTGATTCCATCATTTTACCCACTACTGAGGTCAGGCTGACCGGTCTATAATTCCCTGCTTTCTCTCTCCCTCCTTTTTTAAAAAGTGGGGTTACATTGGCTACCCTCCACTCGATAGGAACTGATCCAGAGTCAATGGAATGTTGGAAAATGACTGTCAATGCATCCGCTATTTCCAAGGCCACCTCCTTAAGTACTCTGGGATGCAGTCCATCAGGCCCTGGGGATTTATCGGCCTTCAATCCCATCAATTTCCCCAACACAATTTCCCGACTAATAAAGATTTCCCTCAGTTCCTCCTCCTTAATAGACCCTCTGACCACTTTTATATCCGGAAGGTTGTTTGTGTCCTCCTTAGTGAATACTGAACCAAAGTACTTGTTCAATTGGTCTGCCATTTCTTTGTTCCCCGTTATGACTTAAAGATGAAATAGCAGCATATTTGGAAAGCAGTGCCGGGATCGGTCCAAGTCAGCATGGATTTATGAAAGGGAAATCATGCTTGATAAATCTTTTCGAATTTTTTGAGGGTGTAACTGGTAGAGTGGACAAGGGAGAACCAGTGGCTGTGGTGTATTTGGACTTTCAAAAGGTTTTTGACAAGGTCCCACACAAGAGATTGGTGTGCAAAATTAAAGCACATGGTATTGGGGGTAATGTATTGACGTGGATAGAGAACTGGTTGGCAGACAGGAAGCAGAGAGTCAGGATAAACGGGTCCTTTTCAGAATGGCAGGCAGTGACTAGTGAGGTACCGCAGGGCTCAGTGTTGGGACCCCAGCTATTTACAATATACATCAATGATTTAGATGAAGGAATTGAGTGTAATATCTCCAAGTTTGCAGATGACACTAAGCTGGGTGGCGGTGTGAGCCGTGAGGAGGACGCTAAGAGGCTGCAGGGTGACTTGGACAGGTTAGGTGAGTGGGCAAAAGCATGGCAGATGCAATATAATGTGGATAAATGTGAGGTTATCCACTTTGGTGGCAAAAACACGAAGGCAGAATATTATCTGAATGGTGGCAGATTAAGAAAAGGAGGGTGCAGCGAGACCTGGGTGTCATGTTACATCAGTCATTGAAAGTTGGCATGCAGGTTCAGCAGGCGGTGAAGAAGGCAAATGGTATGTTGGCCTTCATAGCTAGGGGATTTGAGTACAGGAGCAGGGAGGTCTTACTGCAATTGTACAGGGCCTTAGTGAGGCCTCACCTGGAATATTGTGTTTAGTTTTGGTCTCCTAATCTGAGGAAGGACGTTCTTGCTCTTGAGAGAGTGCAGCGAAGATTCACCAGACTGATTCCTGGGGTGGCAGGACTGACATATGAGGAGAGACTGGATCGACTGGGCCTGTATTCACTGGAGTTTAGAAGGATGAGAAGGGATCTTATAGAAACATATAAACTTTTGACGGGACTGGACAGGTTAGATGCAGGAAGAATGTTCCCGATGTTGGAGAAGTCCAGAACCAGGGGACATAATCTAAGGATAAGGGGTAAGCCATTTAGGACTGAGATGAGGAGAAACTTCTTCACTCAGGGAGTTGTTAACCTGTGGAATTCCCTACTGCATAGAGTGTTGATGCCAGTTCATTGGATATATTCAAGGGGGAGTTAGATATGGCCCTTACGGCTAAAGGGATCAAGGGGTATGGAGAGAAAGCAGGAAAGGGGTACTGAGGTGAATGATCAGCCATGATCTTATTGAATGGTGGTGCAGGCTCAAAGGGCCGAATGGCCTACTCCTGTTTCTATCACTATCCTCCTTACTGTTCACGATACTTCCAAGTTTTGTGCTATCTGCAAATTTTGAAATTGTGCCCTGTACACACAAGTCCAAATCATTAATATATATCAAGAAAAGCAGTGGTCTGAGTACCCACCCCTGCCTTCACCACCCTTTCAGGCAGTGCATTCCAGATCTTAACCACTGGCTGCATAAAAACGTTTTTTCTTACATCGCCTTTGGTTCTTCTGCCAATCACCCTAAAACTGTGTCCTCTGGTTCTCGACCCTTTTGCCAATGGGAACAGTTTCTCTCTATCTACCCTGTCCAGACCCCTCATGATTTTGAACACTTCTATCAAATCTCCTCTCAATCTTCACTGCCCAAGGAGAACAACCCCAGCTTCTCAAGCTTATCAATGTAACTGAAGACCCTTATTCTTGGAATCATTCTTGTAAATCTTCTCTGCACCTTCACTAAGGCCTTCACATCCTTCCTAAAGTCTGGTGCCCAGAATTGGACCCAATACCCCAGTATTGGCCGAACCAGTGTTTTATACAGGTTCATCAGAATTTCCACACTTTTGTACTCTATCCCTCTATTTATGAAGCCCAGGATCCCATAAGCCTTTTTAACTGCTTTCTCACCCTGCCCTGCCACCTTCAATGATTTATGCATGCATACCCCCACATCTCTGTTCGTGAAATCCCTTCAGAATTGTATTATTTAGTTTATATGTCCTCTCCTCATTCTTTTAATTCCCTCAGCATCCTAGGATGCATCCCATCCACTCCTGGTGATTTATAAGAACATAAGAAATAGGAGCAGGAGTAGGCCATACGGCCCCTCGAGCCTGCTCCGCCATTTAATAAGATCATGGCTGATCCGATCATGGACTCAGGTCCACTTCTCTGACGCTCTCCATAACCCCTTATTCCCTTATCGTTTAAGAGACTGCCAATTTCTGTCTTAAATTTATTCACTGTCCCAGCTTCCACAGCTCTCAGAGACAGCGAATTCCACAGATTTACAACCCTCTGAGAGAAGAAATTTCTCCTCATCTCAGTTTTAAATAGGCGGCCCCTTATTCTAAGATATGATATTGAATACAGATGATCAGCTGATCACAGTAATGCTGCTGCTATGTCCAGGATGCCATCCCCATCACAACTTACACTCAGTAGGGAAGAAGTGTTCTATTTTCCATACATTGATGAACTGCTAGTCACAGCTGAAGAGATTGATAAAGCAACCAAACATGACCCAGTTATGTCAAAGGTGTATGATTACATAGCAAATGTCTGGCCAAACCAGGTGTCAGAGAAAGATATTCATCCATACTTCGTTTGTAGGAATGAATTATCAGTGGATAAAGATTGTATCGTGTGGGGTGCAAGAGTGGTTATTCCAAATAAATTCAGCCCAATCTATTAGAAGAACTTCATGACCAGCACCTGGGAATGTGCTTGGCCAAGAGTTTTGCACACAGTTACTTGTGATGGCCAGGTCTAGATACAGATATAGAGTACATTGTTAGTCAATGTACAACTGTCGATCAGTAAGTACCATCAGTACCATTACAGCCATGGAAATAACCTCCCAGAGTGCAACAAAGTTTACATATCGATTTTGCTGAGCTAGAAGTACAGTAATTGTTCATTGTGATTGATAGCCATTCGAAGTGGGTAGAGATGTTTCCGATGTAGAAAATAACAAGTAAAACATTAGACAATTTGCAAAGATTATTTTCTTCATATGGCCTCCCAGAAGTAATTGTGTCTAATAATGGGCCACAATTATGTTCAGAGAATTTGTACAGTTCACGAGCAAAAAACAGTGTGAAACATATAGAGGTTCCACCGTAGCACCCTGCTTCAAATGGTGCAGCAGAGCGCACAATACAAATTGTAATCATCGTCATCATCATAGGCAGTCCCTCGGAATCGAGGAAGATTTGCTTCCACTCCTGAAGTGAGTTATTTGGTGATTGAACAGTCCAATACTCTGTCATAGGTGGGACAGGTAGTCATTGAGGTAAGGGGTGGTTGGGACTGGTTTGCCGCACGTTCTTTCCGCTGCCTGCACTTGATTTCTACGTACTCTCGACGTTGAGACTCAAGGTGCTCAGTGCCCTCTTGGATGCACTTCCTCCACTTAGGGTGGTTTTCGGCCATGGACTCCCAGATGTCAGTGGAGATGTCGCACTTTATCAGGGAGGCTTTGAGGGTGTCCTTCACATTTGGCTCATTTGCCGTGAAGGTGCTCTGAGTAGAGCACTTGCTTTGGGAGTCTCGTGTCTGGCATGCGAACTATGTGGCCTACCCAGCGGAGCTGATCGAGTGTGGTCAGTGTTTCAATGCTGAGGATGTTAGCCTGGACGAGGACACTGATGTTGGTCCGCCTGCCTCCCAGGCGATTAGTATGATCTTGCGGAGACATTGTTGGTGATATTCCTCCAGCAACTTGAGATGTCTGCTGTACATGGTCTAAGTATCTGAGCCATACAGGAGGGCAGGTATTACTACAGCCCTGCAGATCATGACCTTGGTCTTCAAACACTCTTTTCCTCAGACAGCCGAAGGCTGCGCTGGCGCACTTGGATCCACAAATTGTAAAACGCGTCCTAATTAAACAAATGTTAGGGATCCAAATCCAAAGAAACAATAGTTGCCATTGGACCACAAATTGGCAAATTTGCTAATTACTTATCATAATACTCCTCATGCAACTACTGGTAGAACACCAGCAGAGTTGTTTCTTAAATGACAGCCATGAACCAGATTCTCTTTGTTAAAGCCAAACTTGGCACAGTCAGTAGAAGAGAAACAATTAAGACAGAAAGAGAATCATGATAGAGAGAGAAGTCTGAAATTGAATCAGAAGGTTAGAGTGAACAACCATCACTATAAATGATTAAAGTGTTTACCAGGAAGAGTAGAGAAGATGTATGGCCCTCGCACCTATTTGGTCAAGATGTTTGATCATGGAAAGGTTAGGTTTATTCACATTGATCATATTTTACCTACAGATGTGGAAGGAGTTGAAAGTTGGAATGATTCGATTATTTCTGATGAGTCAGATAGTCTTGGTACAAGTACAGTACCAGTAGCAAATCCTACATCAGGTGTACTAGAAATAAGTCCAAGAGAAAGTCAGTATTTAAGTCTGAGTCCGAGTCAGGCAGACAAACAGTCTGAAGTTGTAGAGAGTTCAAATGTAGATCAAGGGTATCCCTTGGAGGAAAACTCTCCTCAGGCTCAGCCTAGAATGAGTCTAAGTTCGACACCATGTTTGGAAGGTTCTGTTTGAGAGCGAAGGTATCCTCTTCGAAACAGAAAACCAGTGATTAGGTTTGATTTGTAAATATGGCACAATAAGTCCATATCTTTTGTTATGTATTATGATTGTTATAATTATTGCTTCATTAAGGAGGGAGAAGTATAATATATAGCTCCATCTAGTGGACTACTGCTCCACCTAGTGGACTGCTGTTGGTAATGCACCCATTGCTATAAATACAATAAAGGCGTCAGATAATGGGTAACCTGACAAGTTCCTGTGTTAAGAGCCCTCTTGTAAAGTCTGAGTGTGTTGTGATGTCGTATGGAATATATCACAATAGGTCTGCTTTTTGGTCTCTAATCAGCCCCACCCCTACTCTTACTACCCTCTTACTATTTATATGCCTATAGAAGACTCTTGGATTACCTTTTATGTTGGCTGCCATTCTATTCTCATACCCTCTCTTTGCCCTTCTTATTTTCTTTTTCACTTCTCCTCTGAAGTTTCTATTTCTAGTGTGATTCTCAGATGTATTTGCAATCTGACATCTGTCATACGTGCTCTTCTTCTACTTCATCATATTCTCTATCTGTTTCGTCATACAGAGAGCCCTGACTTTATTGCCCTACCTTTCCCCTCGTGGAAATGTACATCAACTGTATCAGAACTATAGTTCAGCTTGAGACAAAGTCATTTAAAAAAATTTGATGGGGGCATTACTAGTTCACCAGCATCTCATTCTATATGCTCTAGCAAGAGGGTGTGAAGAGAGAAGGGCTATTGGCCATGTCCGTGGGCGAAGGAGGAGAGCCCCTAGACATTGGGGCAGGAGGCCTTACCTCCCACGACTTTACCGGTGGCAACGCTCATGCCTGAACCTGTCTAAGGAGCAGTGTGTCGGAAGGCTGAGCTTCTGAAAGGAGTTAGTTACACAGATATGCCATCTCCTGTAGGCAGACCTGCAGCCTCACATCGGCTGTGAGGCTGCAGGGACTGCGCTGCCCGTTACAGTGAAGATCATGGTGGCATTCATCTTCTATGCCTCCGGCTCCTTCCAGGCTGCATCAGGGGACATAAGCAGCGCCTCAAATTCGCAGCATATCGCTGCATCTGCGACATCACACAGGCTCTCTACACCTGTCGAATGGACTTCATTACCTTCCCGATGACGAGGGAGAAACAGCATGAGTGCACATGTGGGTTTACCAGGATAGCGCCCTTCCCAAGGGTGCAAGGAGCAATTGACTGCACACACATGGCCTTGCGAGCACCATTCCAGAATGCAGAGGTCTTCAGAAACAGAAAGGATACCACTCCCTAAATGTACAGCGGGTATGCAACCACACGCAGCGCATCCTCGCAGTCAATGCTCGCTATCCTTGAAGCGCACATGATGCGTTTATTCTCCAGGAGAGCACTGTGCCTCGACTGTTTCAGCCACCATGGAAAGGCTGCTCAGGGACAAGGCATACGGCCTGGCCACCTGGCTAACGATCCCCCTCCGCAACCCCACCACATAACTGGAGGAACACTACTTTGAGAGCCATGCCACCACCCACAACATCATAGAGCAGACAATAGAGCTGCTGAAGCAGCGATTCTGATGCCTGACCCACTCTGGAGGCAGCCTTCAATACTCCCTGAACAGGTCTCATTATTCATTGTGGTGTGTATATGCTGCACAACTTGGGCATCATGAGGGCCCAGGCCTTGCCAGTGGGGATCGCAGGCCCACTTCAGGAGGAGGAGGAGGAAGAGAAACAGGAGTGTGGAGATGGACCGAATGTCCAGGAAGACGATGAGAACCAACAGCAGCCACGGAGGAGGCATTGTGCCACGATAATGCCACATCTCCATCACGTCCACAGTCATACATCAGAGGTTGAAAGCGACGTTCAACGTAAGACTTTATTTAACACACATCGCTGGAAGAATCCCAAAAATCCCAAATCCTCAAATAAAACAGCATGGAGCACCCGCCCTTTCAAAGAAAACAAAGAAACATCAGACTTTTAATATTTTCAGTGAAGTGCCAGACCCTCAAATAAAACAAAATGGAGCATCCGCACCTTCAAATAAAACAAACGAGCATGAGAGTTGATTCATTTTTTACAGAGGTCCCATGGGAAGACATTTGCTCAGTGGGTCTTATGTTGGCATTTCCCACCCCACCGCTTCACCTCCCTCCCACACCAACGGACCTGTGAGGGAGAGAAGTAAAACGAAATCAAAGTGTGACGCCAGAGGAAAACAGTGAAGTGATTGGTTGGTCAGTATTTCTTTTTTTGGGGGGCATTGGTTTAAATTAAGAGCCGGGATTAAAAACTAAATATTCAAAACTTTAAAGCCTAATTAATTAAATAAAATATAATCGAGGTGAGAGATCAGGCGATTGCAGCTGTAGCATGTGGGAGCTGACGGAGACCAGCGTGATCCACAGCGACCACACCTGCAGCAAATGTCTGCAGCTCGAGGAACTTTGGCTCCGTGTTGATGAGCTGGAGTCCGAGCTTCAGACACTGCGACACATCAGGGAGGGGGAGAGTTACCTGGACGCTGTGTTCCAGGAGGCCGTCACACCTCTTAGGCTAAATAATTCAAATTTGGTCCGTGGTCAGGGACAGGAGGGTGTGACTATGAGCGAGGCAGGTATGGGGACCCAGGAGGTAGCGATTGTTGGACGGCTTTCTTGCTCTTTTCGCTTTGTTGTGTCAAACGTTGGAATTACACACACACTCAGTTGTAGTAATGGCAGGATCAGGTCTTTTATTTAAACATTCATACTATACAGACCAAGTATGAAAGTTACTGAGACACTTCACAAGGCCAGCTTTCTGTTGGTTCCGATTTCCAGCGACTGCTTGTGAGGCACACACCTTCCGAATTTCCAGTGCCTCACAAACAGCCTTCTCTCTCATCTCTGATACCAAAACAGCCTTTGAACTCTGGTTTGCTTGCATAGTACATACAGATAATTAACATGCAGACGATGTAGACTTAAAAGAGCATTGCCCGGAAATCACGTCTAACAGCTCCATGAATTACTATACACAAACCAGGTCGTTTCCTCGCATAGTAACAATGATACTTTAAAATAATTAACGTACAGACGATGTCATGAATTACTGCACAGAAACCAGGTGATCAGCAGGAGTTTCTTTGATTCCACGCATAGTATTGATGATACATACAAATAATTAACATACAGATAAATGACCAGCTGCCAATTATCCTGAAATCAAGTCTCTGCCACAAACCGACCCCAACCATAAAGTACTGCAAACACACAGGTGAGCAGATAAGACACATTTAACTTTGAAGGTATGAGGCGTGAATTGGCTGAAATGGATTGGCGAATGATACTTAAGGGGTTGACTGTGGATGGGCAATGGCAGACATTTAGAGACCGCATGGATGAACTACAACAATTGTACATTCCTGTCTGGCATAAAATAAAAAAGGGAAGGTGGCTCAACCGTGACTATCAAGGGAAATCAGGGATAGTATTAAAGCCAAGGAAGTGGCATACAAATTGGCCAGAAATAGCAGCGAACCTGGGGACTGGGAGAAATTTAGAACTCAGCAGAGGAGGACAAAGGGTTTGATTAGGGCAGGGAAAATGGAGTATGAGAAGAAGCTTGCAGGGAACATTAAGACGGATTGCAAAAGTTTCTATAGATATGTAAAGAGAAAAAGGTTAGTAAAGACAAATGTAGGTCCCCTGCAGTCAGAATCAGGGGAAGTCATAACGGGGAACAAAGAAATGTCGGACCAATTGAACAAGTACTTTGGTTCGGTATTCACGAAGGAGGACACGAACAACCTTCCGGTTATAAAAGGGGTCGGGGGGTCTAGTAAGGAGGAGGAACTGAGGGAAATCCTTATTAGCCGGGAAATTGTGTTGGGGAAATTGATGGGATTGAAGGCCGATAAATCCCCAGGGCCTGATGGACTGCATCCCAGAGTACTTAAGGAGGTGGCCTTGGAAATAGTGGATGCGTTGACAGTCATTTTCCAACATTCCATTGACTCTGGATCAGTTCCTATGGAGTGGAGGGTAGCCAATGTAACCCCACTTTTTAAAAAAGGAGGGAGAGAGAAAACAGGGAATTATAGACCGGTCAGCCTGACATTGGTAGTGGGTAAAATGATGGAATCAATTATTAAGGATGTCATAGCAGTGCATTTGGAAAGAGGTGACATGATAGGTCCAAGTCAGCATGGATTTGTGAAAGGGAAATCATGCTTGACAAATCTTCTGGAATTTTTTGAGGATGTTTCCAGTAGAGTGGATAAGGGAGAACCAGTTGATGTGGTATATTTGGACTTTCAGAAGGCGTTCGACAAGGTCCCACACAAGAGATTGATGTGCAAAGTTAGAGCACATGGGATTGGGGGTAGTGTACTGACATGGATTGAGAACTGGTTGTCAGACAGGAAGCAAAGAGTAGGAGTAAATGGGTACTTTTCAGAATGGCAGGCAGTGACTAGTGGGGTACCGCAAGGTTCTGTGCTGGGGCCCCAGCTGTTTACACTGTACATTAATGATTTAGATGAGGGGATTAAATGTAGTATCTCCAAATTTGCAGATGACACTAAGTTGGGTGGCAGTGTGAGCTGCGAGGAGGATGCTGTGAGGCTGCAGAGCGACTTGGATAGGTTAGGTGAGTGGGCAAATGCATGGCAGATGAAGTATAATGTGGATAAATGTGAGGTTATCCACTTTGGTGGTAAAAACAGAGAGACAGACTATTATCTGAATGGTGACAGATTAGGAAAAGGGGAGGTGCAAAGAGACCTGGGTGTCATGGTACATCAGTCATTGAAGGTTGGCATGCAGGTGCAGCAGGCGGTTAAGAAAGCAAATGGCATGTTGGCCTTCATAGCAAGGGGATTTGAGTACAGGGGCAGGGAGGTGTTGCTACAGTTGTACAGGGCATTGGTGAGGCCACACCTGGAGTATTGTGTACAGTTTTGGTCTTCTAACCTGAGGAAGGACATTCTTGCTATTGAGGGAGTGCAGCGAAGGTTCACCAGACTGATTCCCGGGATGGCGGGACTGACCTATCAAGAAAGACTGGATCAACTGGGCTTGTATTCACTGGAGTTCAGAAGAATGAGAGGGGACCTCATAGAAACATTTAAAATTCTGACGGGGTTAGACAGGTTAGATGCAGGAAGAATGTTCCCAATGTTGGGGAAGTCCAGAACCAGAGGTCACAGTCTAAGGATAAGGGGTAAGCCATTTAGGACCGAGATGCGGAGGAACTTCTTCACCCAGAGAGTGGTGAACCTGTGGAATTCTCTACCACAGAAAGTTGTTGAGGCCAATTCACTAAATATATTCAAAAAGGAGTTAGATGAGGTCCTTATTACTAGGGGGATCAAGGGGTATGGCGAGAAAGCAGGAATGGGGTACTGAAGTTGAATGTTCAGCCATGAACTCATTGAATGGCGGTGCAGGCTAGAAGGGCCGAATGGCCTACTCCTGCACCTATTTTCTATGTTTCTATGTTTCTATGGCTAAATGGCTCTATATCATCTAGCAGCCTGTTTTGTGGGACATCCCCTGTTTTTGACCCAAATTTCAATCAGAAAGCTGAACCTTTTTAACCCTTTCGGCCCAGTTTCCAGACTGCACTGAATAATTTCTGAAATACGGGCTTTCGCTCCCACAGTGATGGCGGAGCCTCAGCGCTTGTTCTTGTCCAACAGGTTCGAGGTTCTTGCTCCCTGTTTGGACGAGAGCAGGGACTGCAGGGAGGATGAGCAAACTGACCACAGCATCATGGTACAGGGGGCCATTCAAGTTGGGGGAGTAAAAAGAAATGTGGTAGTGGTAGGGGACAGTATAGTTAGGGGGATAGATATTGTTCTCTGCAGCCGAGAGCGTGAGTCCCAGTGCCAGGATTAAGGACATCTCCTCTGGGCTGGAAAAGAACTTGGAGCGGGAGGGAGAAGATCCAGTTGCCATGGTCTACATAGGTACCGATGATATAGGTAGGACAAAGAAAGAGGTTCTGCTGAGGGAATATGAGCAGCTAGGGGCTAAATTAATAAGTAGAACCACAAAGATAATAATCTCTGGATTACTACCTGAGCCACGAGCAAATTTGCAGAGGGTAAATAAGATCAGAGATCACGGTAAATAAGATCAGGGTAGCGATGGGGGAAATGATAACCAGAGTGTGACAGGAATGGACAGAATGTATAAAACTAAGTGTATCAGAAAGTGGGGTCAAAGGAGGGACAAATTAAAAACTCTTTATCTGAATGCGCACAGCATTCATAATAAGATAGATGAGTTGACGGCACAAATAGATATAAATGGGTATGATCTGATAGTCATTACAGAGACGTGGTTGCAAGGTGACCAAGGCTGGGAACTGAATATTATGGGGTATTTGACAATTCGGAAGGATAGACAGAAAGTAAAAGGAGATTGGGTTGCTCCAGAAAGGATGAGAACAGTGCAATAGTGAGAAATGATATTGGCTCAGAAAATCAAGATGTAGAATCTGTTTGGGTACAGATAAGAAATAATATAGGGAAGAAGTCACTGGTGGGAGTAGTCTATAGGGCCCCTAACAGTAGCTACACTGTTGGACAGAGTATAAATCAAGGAATAATGGAGGCTTGTAAGAATGGTACAACAATAATCATGGGTGATTTTAATCTTCATGTTGATTGGACAAATCAAATTGGCCAAGGTAGCCTTCAGGAAGAGTTCATAGAGTGCATCCAGGATGGTTTCCTTGAACAATACATTGTGGAACCAGGGAGAAGGTTATATTAGATCTGGTACTGTGTAATAAGACACGATTAACAAATGATCTCATAGTAAAGGATCCTCTAGGAAAGAGTGATCACAGCATGGTTGAATTTCACATTCATTCAGACGGTGAGACAGTTAGGACTCAAGCCAGTGTCTTGATCTTAAATAAAGGTGATTACAAAGGTATGAAGGCAGATTTGGCTAAAGTGGACTGGGAAAAGAGATTAAAGTGTAAGACAGTTGATAAGCAGTGGCAGATATTTAAGGAGATATTTCATAACTCTCAACAAAGATATATTACAGTGATAAAGAAAGACTTTAAGAGAAGGGAGAAAACCATTGTGGCTAACTAAGGAAGCAAAGGATGGTATCAAATTGAAAACAATGGCATACAATGTTGCTAAAATTAGTGGGAGGCCAGAGTATTGGGACATTTTTAAAAACTAGCAAAGGACGACTAAAAAAATAATAAAAAGAGAGAAGATAGATTATGAGAGTAAACTAGCAAGAAATATAAACACAGATAGTAAGAGCGTCTGCAGGTACATGAACAGGAAGAGAGTAGCTAAATGAAACATTGTTCCCTTGGAGGATGAGACTGGGGAATTAATAATGGGAACAGGGAAATGGCAGAGACTTTGAACAAATATTTTGTATCGGTCTTCACTGTAAGAAGACACTAAAAACATCCCAAAATAGATAATTAAGGGGCTATAGGGAGAGGGGGAACTTAAAACAATGACTATCACTAAAGAAAAAGTACTCAGTAAAATAATGGGACCAAAGGTGGACAAGTCTCGTGGATCTGATGGCCTGCAACCTAGGGCTAAATAACAGAAAACAGAGAGTCGGGATAAATGGGTCATTTTCCGGTTGGCAAATGGTAATTAGTGGGGTGCCACAGGGATTGGTGCTGGGGCCTCAACTATTTACAATCTATATTAATGACTTTGATGAAGGGACTGAGTGTAATGTAGCCAAGTTTTCTGATGATGCAATGATGGGTGGGAAAGCAAGTTGTGAGGAGGACACCAATAATCTGCAAAGGGATATAGATAAGCTAACTGAGTGGGCAAACATTTGGCAGATAGAGTATAATATGGGAACGTGTGAGGTTATCCACTTGGCAGGAAAAATTACAAAGGAAATTAATATTTAAATAGAGAGAGATTGCAAAATGCTGTAGTACAGAGGGACCTGGGGGTTCTTGTGCATGAAGTTAGTATGCAGGTACAGCAAGTCATCAGGAAGGCAAATGGAATGTTGGCCTTTATTGCAACAGGATAGAGTATAAAAACAGAGAAGTCCTGCTACAACTGTACAGGGTATTGGTGGGACCACGCCTAGAGTACTGCGTACAGTTTTGGTCTCCTTATTTAAGGAGGGATATACTTGTATTGGAGGCAGTTCAGAGAAGGTTCACTAGGTTGATTCCTCAGATGAAGGGGCTGACTTATGAAGAAAAGTTGAGCAGGTTGGGCCTATATTCATTGGAGTTTAGAACAATGAGAGATGATCTTATTGAAACATATAAGATACTGAGAGGGCCCGACATCATCATCATTATAGGCAGTCCCTCGAAATCGAGGAAGACTTCCACTCTGGAAATGAGTTCTTAGATGATTGAATGGTCCAATATGGGAATTACAGTCCCTGTCACAGGTGGAATATGTTATATATGTATACTATAGATAGACTCTCTGTGTAGTCACTGTATAGTTGCATAAGATGGAGACTTGTTTACCGGAGGCACCATCAACAAGGTTCACACTGTATACGCTTGCTGTGTAGGAGTTCCGAATAGAGCGCTTGCTTTAGGAGTCTTGTGTCAGGCATGCAAACAATGTGGCCTGCCCAATGGAGCTGGTCGAGTGTGGTCAGTGCTTCGATGCTGTGGATGTTGGCCTGATCGAGGACGCTAACGTTGGTGCGTCTGTCCTCCCAGGGGATTTGCAGGATCTTGCGGAGGCATCGTTGGTGGTATTTCTCCAGCAATTTGAGGTGTCTACTGTATATGGTCCATGTCTCTGAGCCATACAGGAGGGCGGGTATCACTACAGCCCTGTAGACCATGAGCTTGGTGCCAGATTTGAGGGCCTGATCTTCGAAAACTCTCTTCCTCAGGCGGCCGAAGGCTGCACGGACATACTGGAGTGGTGTTGGACCTCGTCGACGATGTCTGCCCTTGCTGATAACAGGCTCCCGAGGTATGGAAAGTTGTTCAGGGTCGCGCCGTTGATCTTGATGACTGGGGGGCAGTGCTGTGTGGGGGGGTTAAGTTGGGAGAGGACCTTTGCCTTACAGATGTTTAGTGAAAGGCCCATGCTTTCGTATGCCTCAGTGAAGATGTTGACTATGGCTTGGAGTTCAGTCTCTGAATGTGCGCAGATGCTAGCGTCGTCCGCATACTGTAGTTGGACGACAGAGGTTGGGATGGTCTTGGATCTGGCCTGGAGACGACGAAGGTTGAACAGGTTCCCACTGGTTCTCTAGTTTAGTTCTACTCCAGCAGGGAGCTTGTTGAGCGTGAGATGGAGCATTGCAGTGAGGAAGATTGAGAAGGTGGTTGGTGCGATGACGCAGCCCTGCTTCACCCCGGTCCGGATGTGGATTGGGTCTGCGATGGATCCGTTGTTCAGGTTATTGGAGTTTAGAAGAATGAGAGTTGATCTTATTGAAACATATACGATACTGAGGGGGCGTGACAGGGTAGATGCAGAGAGGATGTTTCCACTCATGGGGGAATCTAGAACTAGGGGGCATAGTTTAAGAATGAGGGGTCACCTATTTAGAACTGAGATGAGGAGGAATTTCTTCTCTCAGTGGGTCACAAATCTGTGGCATTCTCTGCCCCAGAGAGCTGTGGAGGCTGGGTCATTGAATATATTTAAGGTGGAGATAGAATTTTGAGTGATAAGGGAGTGAAGGATTATGGGGAGCAGGCAGAGCAGTGGAGCTGAGTCCATGATCAGATCAGCCATGATATTAAATGGTGGAGCAGGCTTGAGGGGCCAAATGGCCTACTCCTGCTCCTATTTCTTATGTTCTTATGTTATTTTCAAAGGCAGACTGGCAGTGGCAGGAGCCGGAATGCTGTCATCGTGAGAAAGGACAGCACCTTCCATTTCCTGCAGCCCACTGCCAGTCCTCTGGGGCGGTGTCAGAGCATCAGGAGCTATATGTGCTACCACAGATTGCTGACCTGTTGTGGCACCATCGGTTCCCCGTCCAGGGATGACAGAGAGGATAGTGGCAGACACTGTTTGCATGGCAGCACTCTGAGACTGCATAAAAGCACGGAGCGCTTGAAAGGCTGCAGTCTGAGATTGCATGCCAACAACCAGTGTCTGCATGACATCACGAAGACCTTGAATGGCTGCGCTATCACCTCTGGGATCCCATTGTCACTTGTTGAGGCCTCTTCCCAGTTTAGACGGGCAAGGATGGTCTCAGTGGACTGCTGAGAGACATGGCAAATGCTGGAGGCGGCCCCCACCACACTCACAGCAAGTGCCTTCATGCCTTGCGGCACACTCCCCAATGCACCCACAATCTCATGGTGCATCTGCGATGACTCCTTAGACAGAGCCTCCCAATCCAGGTCCTCATCTGCCCGTCTCTGAGCAGGACTCCTGGGCCAACTTACCCTCTGGAGAGCTGGCCCCTGAGCTTCCCCTCGCACTGGACATTGCTGCAGGCCACTGGGGCCAGGATCGTCTGGATCTGTGAACCTCAGATACATGGTGGTGTCCTCCACCGAGCTGGTGTCCCCACTAGCGGGCATTGAGGATGTGTCCCGGTCTGTGGCCACACACATCTCCACGTCCTCCTCATCCTCCTCTTCGTATGATGATGGCGGCTGACAGACTCATCTGGCTCATCAAGTGTGGGTAGCAGTTGGGGAGGGGGCAGGAAGGCAAGAGGAGGGGGCATCGTTATTGTGGAGTTACATGTTGTAAGGCATGTGGGCTTGGGGGTCAGGGCTCTCACAGAAAATGCCCATCTCATTCACAAACCGTCACTGTTGATGGGGCTCTGCTTTGCTGGCTGTTACCACCACGACTGGTGCGCCTATGAGGGCGGGCACTCGCTCCTCGACCACGGTGGAGTCCTGGAGGTCTTGCTCCCCTCCTCTCATCCACTCCTGCTCTCGCCTGTTGTGGACGAGTTTGGCCCAATGACCAAAACAAGATGTTGTCAGTGGGTCTGTAGCTACTCATATGCCACATGTATCTGTAGTAAGTGAGTCGCTACTAATGTCCTAAGGTGTGCATCTCTGCATCTCAGTCTGTGTGGCAGCGCACAGTGGATATGATAGCGGTGGGATTTGGAGACAAAGAGCTACGAGTAAATATGAGGTTGAAGGCCTGTGACCGCATATGAAGAGTTAAAAGGTGTTAGTAGGTTTCCTCAGGCTGAGTCTGGAGCTAGAAGGTGGGAGATGCTTGGATGGATAGGCCATGTCTGGTGAGGCGATTTTAGGGTGTCTCTAGCAACAAGGAGCATGGCCTGGTACACATAGAGAAAGGGTGGGCAATGTAAAGCCCTTACATTGTGTAAGACAGTGAGGCTCACATGAACGCATTGCAAGGTTAATGTAAAGGGTACTCATCCTGCCGACCCTAGTGTGGTCCTTGTATTTCTTGCGACATTGAGTCACTGTCCTGACCACCGTGATGCGAGCAGAGACATGCTGGGACACCTCCCTCCACAGCCTCCTGAAGACTCTTGGCGCTGGCCTTCGTCCCCCTCCAGGATGTAGCGCTTTGTTGAGCCTCTCCACAGCCTCCAACAGGCCTCAAGCTCCATGGCTGAGAAGCGGTGCGCTCTCTGCCTACCTCCCTGCTCCTCCATTTTCCCGCTCTAAGGTCAGTGAGGAGGTGGAGCTGTGCATGCGCATACTTACCTTGCCGTGCTTTTAAGACTTAGCTTTTCCTGGGATTGCAATCGGAGTTCGGCTCTTCGCCCGATTCCGACAAATTTCTCAGTGGGAGGCGCAAACTTTTTCAAGGCGTTAAAATTACCGCTCCTCCTGGGTTACTGCCGCAACAGAGGTGAGACTGCATTTCTCCCCCAATATACCCAATCCTGCCCTTTTTGAGCCAGGTCTCAGTTAATGCCATGACATCATATTCCCATGTGGCTATTTGCACCTGCAGCTCACCAACCTTGTTTACTATGCTTCGTGCCTTCACATACATACACTGTAAACCCATCTTAGACCATTCTGCATTCTCTCTTAGTTGGACCCCACCTAATACTTTACTATTTCTTACTTTAGTTCTTCCTGCCTCTCCCAATCTTTTAAGCACTTTATTTCCCCTTTTTAATCCCGCTGCCAAATTAGTTTAAACCCTCCCCAACAGCACTCGCAAACCTCCCCGCGAGCATATTGGTACCGGCTCTGTTGAGGTGCAACCCTTCCGGCTTGTACAGGTTCCACCTCCCCCAGAACCGTTCCCAATGACCCAGCAATCTGAAGCCCTCCCTCCTGCACCATCGCTCTAGCCACACATTCATCTGCTCTATCCTCCTATTTCTATACTCAATTCTGTGTGGCACTGGGAGTAATCTGGAGATTACTACATTTGAGGTCCTGCTTTTTAATCTCTTTCCTAACTCCCTAAAATCTGCCTGCAGGACCTCATCCCTCTTTCTACCTATGTTGTTGGTACCAATATGGATCGTGTCCTTTGGCTATTCACCCTCCCCCCTCAGAATGTTCTGCAGCCACTCAGAGACATCCTTAACCCTGGCACCAGGGAGGCAACATACCATCCTGGAGTCACATCTGCGGCCGCAGAAACACCTGTCTGCTCCCCTAACTATCGAAACCCCTACACTATAGCTCTTGCACTCTTCTTCCTCCCCACCTGTACAGCTGACCCACCCGTGGTGCCATGGATTTGGCTCTGGCTGTACTCCCCAGAGGACCCATCGCCCTTATCAGTACTCAAAACAGAATACTGGTTGGAGAGCGAGATGCTCTCAGGGGGACTCCTGCATTATCTGCCTGGACCTTCAGTTTTGCCTGCCAATCTTTGATTCCAATTTACCCGGGCCAGATCCGTTCTCAACCCACTGAAATTTGCCTTCCTCCAATTGCTCTAGATTGCTCCCTGTCCTTTTCCATAGATAATCTAAACCTTATGATACTATGATCATTGTTCCCTAAATGTTCTCCAACCGACACTTGCTCCACCTGACCCACCTCATTCCCCAGAACCAGATTCAGCAATGCCTCCTTCCTTGTCGGGCCAGAAACACACTGACGAAGATTAATACCCTTGCCCTTGAAGTTACACTGCAATCACTCATGGCAGACATCATTACTATCATGTATTTCTTACACAACTACTTTTTGTATCAGAAGTCAAGCTTACCACATTCAAAGCCATCCTGTTTATATTGGAAAATATTCCAAGATACGAAAGAGTTTGACTATTAACCCTTAACTCCCCAAGATGTCCAACATACATCTCTCCAGTAATAAAAACAGAAAATGTTGAAAATCTCAGCGGGTCAGGCAGCATCTGTGGAGAGAAAAACAGAGTTAATGTTTCAAGTTTTGATGAAGGGGCACAGACCCAAAACATTAACTCTGTTTCTCTCCTGACCTGCTGAGAATTCCAGCATTTTCTGTTTTTATTTCAAATTCCAGCATCCACAGTATTTTGCTTTTGTATATATCTCTCCAGGATGTCCAACATATAAAAGCAAGAAAGTTATGCTAAACTTTTATCAAACACTGGTTAGGCCCAGCTGGAGTATTGTGTCCAATACTGGGCACCACAGTTCAGGAAGGATGTCAAGGCCTTGGAGAGGGTGCAGAGAAGATTTACTAGAATGGTACCAGCAATGAGGGACTTCAGTTGTGTGGAGAGACTGGAGAAGTTGGGGTTGTTCTCCTTAGAGCAGAGAAGGTTGAGATGAGATTTGATAGAGGTGTTCAAAATCTTTAATGGTTTCGTTAGAGTAATTAAGGAGAAACAGTTTCCAGTGGCAGAAGGGTTGGTAACCAGAGGACACAGATTTAAGGTATGATCTGGAATGCACTGCCCCTCATCACCCAGCCAGTGTACTCTAGCTATCAGGCTCATTACTCCCAAGAGTAGCCCCATCACTCCAAAATGAGACAGTTCATTATTTCAAAGTCTATTCCTCTTTTGGTGGGACATCATTTACCCACTCTAACACTTTCTAGTTTTCTTCTTGGGTTCTCACTATTCCATCACTTTCCCTACATTTTAATCTGATTTTGGGGAGGCTTGATGCATACATGTTGGAGAAGGAAATAAATGGATCTGCGGGCAGGGTGGGAAGAGCTAATTAGAGTGGGAGGAGGCTCATGTGGAGTATAAACACTGTTTCTGTGCTGTCGCCTCGATAGGGGTGAAATTCATATTGGCCACCCGGTTTACACACCGCTTGACTTCAATGGAATGAAAAACGTACCCATTCGCATAATGTAGGCGTCGCTGGCAAGGCCAGCATTTATTGCCCATCCCTAATTGCCGATAACTGTGTGATTTGCTAGGGGTCTGGAATTGCAAATAGGCCAGACCACATAACGACAGCAGATTTCCTTCCCTAAAGGACATTAGTGAACCAGATGTTTTTTTACAACAATGGTCATCATTACTGACACTAGCTTTTTATTCCAGATTTATTTAATTAACTGAATTTAAATTCCCCAGCTGCCATGGTGGGATTTGAACTCTTGTGCCCGGATCATTAGTCAAGGCTTACTAGTCCCGTCACACAATCACTATGCTACACTTTCCTTTTTTGCTATTACTGAAGACAAGTGTCAACCTCTGTGTCATTCTGTCATCACGTGTTCTCCCCTGACAGTGTTCAACTGTTGCCTGGAGATTTGTTGTCATTCTCCAAGACTGTGCTTATTTACACGTCACTCCTTGGGTCCTTCCACACAATCTGTTTCTGATAGAAGTGCCATTGTTTTTCTGTTTGTTTACTTGGAGAAGCAAATAGAGATCTATACATCAAACAAAACAGCATTCAGGAGAGGAGGGGAGAAAAATATATATGCTTTAGAAAAAGAGGCACAGGGCTGGATTTTTGGTTGTCTATAGCCTCAGTTAGCAGCCAGAAGGGGCGTTAATTCAAGTGGTAGAGCTTAGTGACCGGGCGCGTAGCTTTTAGCGTCCTGATGGAAAATTCATTAGAGGCTCACCGGGGCGCAATTAGTGCCTGGCTGCTGACGGTCACTCCAATCATGACGTAATCCTGGTGCAATGCATACGCTTGCACCTGCCAATAACAACATCTGGAAAAACAGTGGGTACAGGCTTGCAGAGTCGTTAACTGGTGGCTACTTAAAGGGATGAGGAAGCGCCTCCCCCGGAGGTCACAGACAGTGCAATGTTGACCCAGAGCGTGGTGAATGAGCCTCTGAATTTGCAGGGGCAGATACACATAACAGTTCAGCGTTACAAAAAGTAATTTGCTAAACTTTGATGGGTGCATTACTATGTCGCCAGCATCTCATTGTACATGTTCTAGCAAGGCAGCATCGACAGAAAAGGGCTGTTGGCCATGTCGGCGGCCGAAGGAGCATAGCCCCTAAACATCGATGCAGAAGGTCATACTCTCCACGGCTTCATCGGCGGCAACGTTCATACCTGGACATGTCGGAGGAGCAGTGTGTCAGAAAGCTGCACTTCTGAAAGGAGGTCGTTACAGAGATATACCATCTCCTGCAGGCAGACCTGCAGCCTCACATCGGCACCAGGACTGCGCTACCCGCCACAGTGAAGGTCACGGTGGCACTCACCTTCTATGCCTCTAGCTCCTTCCAGGCTGCATCAGGGGACATATGCTGCGTCTGACAATTCGCAGCGCATCACTCCATCCACCACGTCACACAGACTCTCTACACATGCAGAATGAACTTCGTTATTTTCCAGAGGACCAGGCAGAAAGAGGATGGGTGCGCATGTGGGTTTGCCAGGATAGCGGGCTTCCCTCGGGTGCAAGGAGCAATTGACTACACGCACGTGGCCTTGGGAGAGCCATTCCAGAATGCAGAGATTTTCAGAAACAGAAAGGGATACCACTCCCTAAATGTACAGCTGGTGTGCGACCACACACAGCGCATCCTCGCAGCAATGCTCGCTATCCTGGGAGTGAACATCCTGCAGGCGAGCACTGTGCCTCGACTGTTTCAGCTGGCTGCTTGGGACAAGGGATACGGCCTGGCCACCTGGCTAATGACCCTGCTCTACAACCCCACTACAAAGCCAAAGGTACACTACAACGAGAGCCATGCCGCCACCCGCAACATCATATAGCAGACAATAGGACTGCTGAAGCAGCGATTTCAATGCATGGACCGCTCTGGAGGCAGCCTTCAATTCTCCCCTCAACAGTTTTCACTATTCATTGTGGTGTGCTGCATGCTACACAACTTGGCCATCCTGAGGGCCCAGGCCTTGCCAGTGGGGATCGCAGGACCACCTTAGGAGGAGGAGGAGGAGAAGGAGGAAGAGGAACAGGAGCTTGGTGACGACCTGAATGTCCAGCAACACGAAGAGGACCAGCAGTAACCATGGAGGAGGTAGCCTGCCAATGTTGGCGGCACCATAACTATTCGGCGGCAGCTCATGAGGGATCGGTTTGCTTAAATGGAGGTAGCTGAGGGATGCAACTAATAATGACTACACATTGTGCCACGACAATGCCACATCTCCGTCAGAACTGAATGGTTCAACTAACGTTTTATTTGGCAAACATGCTTCAAACAATTCTAAAAACCCCACATCCTCCAATAAAACAAAATAGAGCACCTGCCCCTTCAAAAAACACAACAGATGCTGAAACATCCCAACGTGTATACATAGGTCCCATGGGGACACAGTTATTCAATGCGTCTTCTGCTGGCATTTCCAACCTCTCTGCCTCACCCACATCCCTCACCTATTGCTCTTCCTCAATGGGTCCTCAGAGCCTGCAGCAAGACAGCTTGAGGGCTACTGTGTGTCTGAGGGAAACAGGACAGATGGCCTAGCATGACACCCTGGACCAGCTCTGGGCCTGGAAGGCCTGGCTACTGACAGCACCGCCTGAGAATGGGCGGCACCAGTGTGGGATGGCTGGGTTGCAGACTGCAGCACGTGCAAAGGTGGAATGATGTCCTCCTGAGAGAGGAGCAATCTGTTGGAGGTGCAGATTGCTGACCCTACTTCAACACTATTACCTCCCCGTTGGACTGATGGGGACCCAGACACGATGGCGACAGTCAATGCTTGCCACCACACACTGTCGACATGACAGAATGCAGATGTAGCATGGTCTCGGCCTGCCGCTCAATGGCTTCTGCCACATCAGCCATGGCCTGCGCCACCATGTCTGGAACCCCATGGTCACTTGTGGCCTCCATCATCCATTGGCTGTGTAGGTGCTGGTGTGCCACATGTGTGTGCAGTCGGGTATTCACGAGTAATATGGTGAAGTGTCCATATCTGCATTTCTTCCTATGTGACATTCCACAGTGGATGTGAGAACGGTGGGTCTGGGGCACAAGCAACTACCAGTAAGTATGAGGCTTAGGCCTGTGACTGCATATGAAGAGTTGAAAGGTGTTGCTTGGTGGGCTCAGGCTGAGTAAGAAGCTAGCAGTTGAGAGACGGTTGGATGGGCAGAACATGTCTGGTGAGGTAATAGAGAGGCTGGCTTCAGCAAGGATGAGCATGGCCTGTAGAGAAGGGGTAGGCACTGCAATGTCTTTACATTGTGTGAGACAGTGAGGTTCACATGAAGGCATTGCAATGTGAATGGAAAGGGTTTAAAGTAATTGGGGGGAGGTTTAGAGAAGATATGAGGGGAAATTTCTTTACCCAGAGGGTGGTGGGGGTCTGCAACTCATTGCCTGAAAGGGTGATAGAGGCAGAAAGTCTCACCACATTTAAAAAATACTTGGATGTGCACTTAAAGCATGGTAACCTACAGGACTACGGACCAAGAGCTGGAAAGTGGGATTAGGCTGGATAGCTCTTAGTTGGCCGGCGTGGACAAGATGGGCCAAAATGGCCTCCTTCCTTGCTGTAAATTTCTATGATTCCTCACCCTGACAACCCTAGTAACATCGTTGAATTTATTGCGACACTTTGTCGCTGTTGTAGCCATCATGTTGATACGTACTGTGCCACCTCCCTCCACAGCCTTGTCCGAACCCTTGGCGGTGACCTTCGTCCCTCCTCCAGGCGGGAGGGCATTCCAGTGACTCTCCACTGCCTCCAGCAAGGCATCAAGGGTGATAGGCGAGAAGCGGGGAGATAGCTGGCGTCCTCCTTGCTCCTCCATTTTCACGCTCTGGAGACACTCTGGAGCTGGAGCTGCTCATGTGCTAACTTACCTTGCCACTACTTTAAGTCTCAGATTTTTCCGGGATCTGAATCCGAGTTCGGTGCATGCGCAATGGGTTCGCAAAATCTACCAGCCAAACTTTTGTTATCGCCACCTCCCCAGGTCTGGTGTGCAACAGCTGATTTGACGCCCCTGTCAGCTCTTCGACCGGTTCTGATGAATTTCTGGGTGGGAGGCGCAAACTTTTTCAAGGTGCTAAAAGTACCGCCCCACCTGGATTAACGCCGCAACAGAGGCGCGACTGAATTTCTCCCCCATAGAGTAAAAAAGCCAGGAAATTATGTTGAACCTTTATAAAACACTAGTTCAGTCCTAGCTGGAGTATGTGTACAATTCGGAACACCGCACTTTAGGAAGGACGTGAAGGCCTTAGAGAGTGTACAGAAAAGATTTACAAGAATGGTTCCAGGGATGTGGGACTTCAGTTACGTGGATGAACTGGAGAGTCTGGGGTTGTTCTCCTTAGAGAAGAGAAGGTTGAAAGGAGATTTGATAGAGGGGTTTAAAATCATGAAGGATTTAGACAGAGTAAATAAAGTGGCTGAAGGGTTGATAACCAGAGGGCACAGGTTTAAGGTGATTGGCAAAAGAACCAGAGGCGACATGAGGATAAATTTTTTTATGGTCAGTATTTGAAATGCACTGCCTGATAGGGTGGTGGATACAGATTCAACAGTAGCCTTCAAAAGGAATTGGATAAATACCTGAAGGAGAAAAAAATTGCAGGGATATGATAGCAGAGTGGGACTAAACTGGGTTGCACGATGAAACATCCGGCACAGACTCGATGGGCTGAATGGCCTCCTTCTATGCTGTACTATTCTATGATTCTAAGTAGAAAAATCAAAAACCCTTTTAGACCAGGTGAAAAAACGAAAAGACTGATATTTATACAGCGTCTTTCATGATCTCAGGACGTCCTAAAGCACTTTACAGCCATTGAAGTATTTTTGAAGTGTATTCATTGTTGTAGTGTAGGAAATGCATCAGCCAATTTGTGCACAGCAAGGTCCCACAAATAACAATGAGATAATGATCAGATAAACTGTTTTAGTGATGTTGGTTGATGAATAAATGTTGGTCCCAGGACACCAGGGGTAACTGGCTTATTCTTCTTCAAAATAGTGCCATAGAAACATAGAAAGATAGAAAATAGATGCAGGAGTAGGCCATTCGGCCCTTCGAGCCTGCACCACCATTCAAAAAGATCATGGCTGATCATTCCCTCAGTACCCCTTTCCTGCTTTCTCTCCATACCCCTTGATCCCTTTAGCCATAAGAGCCATATCTAACTCCCTCTTGAATATATCCAATGAACTGGCATCAACAACTCTCTGCAGTAGGGAATTCCACAGGTTAACTTCCACAAGACTGAGATGAGGAGAAACTTCTCTGAGTGAAGAAGTTTCTCCTCATCTCAGTCCTAAATGGCCTGCCTCTTATCCTAAGACTGTGTCCCCTGGTTCTGGACTTCCCCATCATCGGGAACATTCTTCCTGCATCTAACCTGTCCAGTCCCGTCAGAATCTTGTAAGTTTCTATGAGATCCCCTCTCATCCTTCTAAACTCCAGTGTATAAAGAACCTGTTCATCCAGTCTCTCCTCATATGTCAGTCCCGCCATTCCTGGAATCAGTCTGGTGAACCTTCGCTGCGCTCCCTCAATAGCAAGAACGTCCTTCCTCAGATTAGGAGACCAAAACTGAACACAATATTCCAGGTGAGGCCTCACCAAGGCCCGGTACAACTGCAGTAAGACCTCCCTGCTCCTACACTCAAATCCCCTCGCTATGAAGACCAACATACCATTTGTCGCCTTCACCGCCTGTTGTACCTGCATGCCAACTTTCAATGACTGATGAACCATGACACCCAGGTCTCGTTGCACCTTCCCCTTTCCTAATCTGCCGTCATTCAGATAATATTCTGCCTTCGTGTTTTTGCCCCCAAAGTGGATAACCTCACATTTATCCACACTATACTGCATCTGCCATGCATTTGCCCACTCACCTAACCTGTCCAAGTCACCCTACAGCCTTTTAGCATCCTCCTCACAGCTCACATCGCCACCCAGTTTAGTGTCATCTGCAAACTTGGAGATATTGCACTCAATTCCTTCATCTAAATCGTTAATCTATATTGTAAAGAGCTGCGGTCCCAGCCCTGCGGTACTCGACTAGTCACTGCCTGCCATTCTGAAAATGACCCGTTTATCCCGACACTCCGCTTCCTGTTTGCCAACCAGTTCTCTATCCATGTCAGTATATTACCCCCAATACCATGTGCTTTGATTTTGCACAACAATCTCTTGTGTGGGACCTTGTCAAAAGCTTTTTGAAAGTCCAAATACACCACATCCACTGGTTCTTCCCTGTCCACTCTACTAGTTACATCCTCAAAAAATTCCAGAAGATTTGTCAAGCATGATTTCCCTTTCATAAATCCATGCTGACTTGGACCGATCCTGTCACTGCTTTCTAAATGTGCTGCTATTTCATCTTTAATAATTGATTCCAACATTTTCCCCACTACTTATGTCAGGATCTTTTATAGGAGAGAAGACAGGACCTCGGTTTAATGTATCATCTGAAAGATGGCACCTCCAACAGTGCAGCACTCAACTCTCTGGAGTTCACCTGACACTAAGCTGCAGCCCTCTCGTCTTAGAAGGTTGTGGGTTCAAGCCCTCCTCCAGTACTTGCACACATAATCTAGGCTGAAACTCCGGTGAGAATTGCATTGCTGGTTGAGCTGATCTTTGGATGAACATAGGAACAGGAGAAGGCCATTCAGCCCCTTGAGCCTGTTCCTCCATTCAATTAGATCATGGCTGATTTGCAATGTAACTCCATCTGTTTGCATTGGTTCCATAACCATTAATAATAACCTTACCTAACAAAAATGTTATCAACTTCAGTTTTGAAGTTTTTACTTGATCTAGCTTTAACAGTTTTTTCAGGGAAAGAGTTCCATTGTGTGAAGAAGTGCTTCCTGACATCACCCCTGCAAGGCCTGGCTCTAATTTTCAGGTTATACCCCCCTGTTCTGGACTCCCTCACTAGAACCAAAGTTGATGATCTCACAATTCTCATACTTCAACCGCCACAGTCTTGCCCACAATCTTAATCTATCAATGTCCCTTTGTAACTTTCAGCTCCCATCTACAGTATTTACTGTGCCACCTAGCTTCGTTTTGTCAGCAAACTTAGATACACAGCTCTCTATTCTTTCATCCAAGTCATTTATAAGTAGTGAAAAGCTGCGGACTCATTACAGATCTCTGGGGTATGCCATTAGTCACATCCTGCCAACTGGAGTACATAACCATTATCCCTAATCTCTGTCTCCTTATTTCTAACCAATTCCTTGTCCATGTCAATAAGTTGCCTCCAATCCATGCGCTCTCATTTTTGTTAACAGTCTCTTATGTCCCTATGGATAACATCCATAGACACTCACTCATCTACCACGTTAGTTAGCTCCTGAAAAAATTCAACTAGGTTCGTTAGACATGACTTACTCGTTACAAATCCATGCTGGCTCTCTCTGGTTAACTGTACAGGTATTATTCGTGTGGCCACACCTGAAGTGCTGTGTTCAGTTTTGGTACCCGTATTTAAGGAAGGATATACTTGCATTGGAGGCTGTACAGAGAAGGTTCACTCGGTTGATGAGGGTGTTCACTTATGAAGATAGGTTGAGTAGGTTGGATCTGTACTCATTGGTGTTCAGAAGAATGAGAAACTTATAAGGTAATGAGGGGGCTCGACAAGGTGGATGCAGAGAGGATATTTCCACTCATAGGGAAAACTAAAACTAGGGGACATAGTTTTAGAATAAGGGGCCGCCCATATAAAACGGAGTGGAGGAGAAATTTCTTCTCTCAGAGGGTTGTAAATCTATGGAATTCTCTGCCCCAGAGAGCTGTGGAGGCCGGGTCATTGAATATATTTAAGGCGGAGATACAGAGATTTTTGAGTGATAAGGGAGTAAAGGATTATGGGGAGCAGGCAGGGAAGTGGAGCTGAGTCCATGATCAGATCGGCCATGATCTATTGTATGGCGGAGCAGGCTCGAGGGTCCAAATGCCTACTCCTGCTCCTATTTATTATGTTCTTATATTCTTATGAAACTTTAAATCGAAGTCTGATAGCATCTTGATAGAGTTACACTGTAGCTTAATGTTTTAGGAGTGGATTAAAAAGATCCCATGGCACTATTTGATGAGCAACCTTGGCAACACCATCAAAACAGATAAACTGGTCATAAACTGACTGCAAAAGCTTCTATAGATATGTGAAGACAAAGAGATTAGTGAAGACAAACGTAGGTCCCTTGCAGTCAGAATCAGGTGAATTTATAATGGGGAACAGAGAAATGGCAGACCAATTGAACAAATACTTTGGTTCTGTCTTCACGAAGGAAGACACGAATAACCTTCCGGAAATACTATGGGGCAGAGGATCTAGCGAGAAGGAAGAACTGAAGGAAATCCTGATTAGTCAGGAAATTGTGTTAGGGAAATTGATGGGATTGAAGGCTGATAAATCCCCAGGGCCTGATAGTCTGCATCTAAGGAAGTGGCCCTAGAAATAGTGGATGCATTGGTGATCATTTTCCAACAGTCTATCGACTCTGGATCAGTTCCTATGGACTTGAGGGTAGCTAATTTAACACCATTTTTTAAAAAAGGAGGGAGAGAGAAAACGGGTAATTATAGACCGGTTAGCCTGACATCGGTAGTGGGGAAAATGTTGGAATCAATTATTAAAGGTGAAATAGCAGCATATTTGGAAAGCAGTGACGGGATCGATCCAAGTCAGCATGGATTTATGAAGGGAAATCATGCTTGACAAATCTTCAAGAATTTTTTGAGGATGTAACTAATAGAGTGAACAAGGGCGAACCAGTAGATATGGTGTATTTGGACTTTCAAAAAGCTTTTGACAAGGTCCCACACAAGAGATTGTTGTGCAAAATTAAAGCACATGGTATTGGGGGTAATGTATTGACGTGGATAGAGAACTGGTTGGCAGACAGAAAGCAGAGAGTCAGAATAACCGGGTCCTTTTCAGAATGGCAGGCACTGACTAGTGGGGTGCCGCAGGGCTAGTGCTGGGACCCCAGCTATTTACAATATACATCAATGATCTAGATGAAGGAATTGAGTGTAATATCTCCAAGTTTGCAGATGACACTAAGCTGGATGGCAGTGTGAGCTGTGAGGAGGATGCCAAGAGGCTGCAGGACGACTTGGACAGGTTAGGTGAGTGGGCAAATGCATGGCAGATGCAGTATAATGTGGATAAATATGAGGTTATCCACTTTGGTGGCAAAAACGTGAAGACAGAATATTATCTGAATGACAGCAGATTAGGAAAAGGGGAGGTGCAACGAGACCTGGGTGTCATGGTACATCATTCATTGAAAGCTGGCATGCAGGTACAGCAGGCGGTGAAGAAGGCAAATGGCTTGTTGGCCTTCATATCTAGGGGATTTGAGTATAGGAGCAGGGAGGTCTTACTGCAGTTGTACAGGACCTTGGTGAGGCCTCACCTGGAATATTGTGTTCAGTTTTGGTCTCCTAATCTGAGGAAGGACGTTCTTGCTATTGAGAGAATGCAGCGAAGGTTCACCAGACTGATTCCCGGGATGGCAGGACTGACATATGAGGAGAGACTGGATCGACTGGGTCTGTATTCACTGGAATTTAGAAGAATGAGAGGGGATCTCATAGAATCATATAAAATTCTGACAGGACTGGACAGGTTAGATGCAAGAAGAATGTTCCCGATGTTGGGGAAGTCCAGAACCAGGGTTCACAGTCTAAGGATAAGGGGCAAGTCATTTAAGACCGAGATGAGGAGAAACATCTTCACTCAGAGAGTTGTTGATGCCAGTTCATTAGATATATTCAAGAGGGAGTTAGATGTGGCCCTTATGGCTAAAGGGATCAAGGGGTATGGAGAGAAAGCAGGAAAGGGGTACCGAGGTGAATGATCAGACATGATCTTATTGAATGGTGGTGCAGGCTCGAGTGGGCGAATGGCCTACTCCTGCACCTATTTTCTATGTTTCTTTGTTTCTATCTCATTGCTGTTTGTGGGAAGTATTTATGGGGAGAATTGCTGCCATTTGTGCCTACATAACATCAGTTAAAGCACTTCAAAGTAATTGATTGTATGTGAAGAACTTTGAGACATTTCTGAAATGTAATATTTAAATCCAATACTTTTCATCAGTATGGGCTGATACCAGACTAACGTATTAGAGCTTAGTGTACAAATCCACTCCACCTCCCATTCACCTTGTTATGTTAAATAAACAAGGTATTGGTTGAAATGATATTCATCACAGTAACTAAGGGATCCCTCAGTGTCCGCATTACCTACGCATGAGGGTGAAGGTTGTCGATCCTTGGCCAAAATGCATGGTGAGAGTATTTTGGCACGTGCTCATTAGAAGAAAGTAAAATCTTACCTTTGTTACAGATATCAGGTAGGGGCGATTGTCGTGACTGTGATAACTGAAGAACATAAGAACATAAGAATTAGGAGCAGGAGTAGACCATTCGGCCCCTTGAGCCTGCTCCGCCATTCAATAAAATCATGGCTGATCTTCTATCTCAACTCCACTTTCCTGCACTGTCCCCATATCGATCTCTGTCTTGAATATATTCAATGATTGAGCATCCACTGTCCTCTGGGGTAGAGAATTCCAAAGTTTCACCACCTTCTGAGTGAAGAAATTTCTCCTCATCTCAGTCCTAAATGGCCGACCCCTTATTCTGAGACTGTGAACCCTGGTTCTAGACTCCCCAGCCAGAGGAAACATCCTCCCTGCACCTACCCTGTTGTGATATCTTTACAGAGACCACAAACAGCACACACTACAAGATGGTGCCTTAACAGAAACTGTCATCATGTGACCTTAGCCGCATAACCTTTTATTGTGATTACATCAGTTGTTGCATTACATCAGTAGTCCACTAGCTGGAACTCTATTACACTTCTTCCTCCTTATTGAACAAGTAATCATATCAAATTAATCATTATGTATAACTTGCATGGTTATACACAACAAAAGATATGAACTTATTGTTCAATATTTACAAATCAAACTTAACCACTGGTTTTCTGTTTTGAAAAGGATACCTTAATTTTTGAACAGCACTTTCCAATCTTCTTCAATGATTTAGGCTCATTCTAGCCTAAGTCTGAGGAGAGTTTTTCTCCAAGGGCTGACTTAGATCTACATTTGGAGTCTCTCCAACTTCAGACTGTTTGTCTGCCTGACTCAGACTCAGACTTAAATACTGACTTTCTCTTGGACTTGTTTCTAGTACATCTGATGTAGAATTTGCTACTGGTACTGTACTTGTAACAAGACTATGGACTAGATTTTCTACTTTTTTTGAATGCATAACACCCACTTAACATCCATTTTACCGCTGAAATGAGGTATAACGCACAGATATCGCCCATTTAGCCGCAAAATGGAAACTGATGCCAATTTTTCGGACACTTATCGCTGAGCTTTACTTTCCCCATGTGCGTAACGGCGGGAAAAAATAATACAGCCCGCCCACTTTTTTGGGGCGGAATTGTCAGAATAGGCGAAATCAACGCCCATAATATCGCCCAGCATTAGTTTCCACAGGGAATTAATGCCGAGATTCAATAATACCGACCGCCCACTTTTTTTTGTCGTAAAGATCACATTTGCTGAAACTGACGCCCTGGAGACTGCCCAGCGTCACTTTCACGACCTCGTACACATCTCGCCCACAATATCACTCGCCCAAAACATCACTCAGAAAAAGTGGAACTGTTCTGAACGAATCACAGCGGTGTGTGTGCCATTTTTCAAATCGTAGGTCGCTTCATTCAAAAGGTTGCTTCAACTTCAGGGGAGTTTGGATTGACTGGAGTTCTTCTCAGGTGAAGTGACTATTTCAACAGACATTTTTCAGACTCTGGACTATTCGGGGTTTACTGTAGGTGTATTTTAGTGAGGAAACGATTGCTTCTGATCAATCGCTATTATACTTTCATTGCAATGGGGCCAGCCATTTCTCAGCCAGCATCGATTAATACGCAGATGCTGCAGAGTGCAAATGGCACAATGTGTGATGCACATCATTATGTGCCCAATTTAAGACGTGCAAGAATGAGGAGGAGGTCCAGACCATACACCCCACACTTACAGGGAAAAGAGATCTTACCTCGACGTGTCTGAGCACACCAGCCTTCAGAGAATCCACTTCCACAAGGTGGTGATGAATGAAATATGTGAGCTCATCAGGCCACATATGCAGCCTGCCATCAGGACATCAGTGTCGGCCGAGGTCAAGGTCACCGCAGCACTGTTTTTCTACGTGTCTGGTTCCTTTCAGGCCTCTGCGGTCAAGATTTCCCCATTGTCTCACCATGCCACCCATCGCTGCATTAGACAGGTCACGGAGGCCCTGTACGTGAGAAGGATGGACTTTATCAGCTTCCCCATGACCACGGAGGCTCAGCCTGACAGGGCTGGAGCATTCTACCGCATTGTTAAGTTCCCCAGGGTGCAGGGAGCAATACAGTGCACTCACGTTGCCATGCGGGTACCTTCTCAGGACCCAGTGCTTTTTCGTAACAGAAAAGGATTTCACTCCCTGAGGGTCCAACTAGTTGTCGACCACAACCAGATCATACTGGCAGTGAATGCCAAATGTCCGGCAGCTTCGATGAGGTTCACATCCTGCATGAGAGCACTGTCCCTGATATGTTTTTAAGAGTCAGCCACAAGGACAATGCTGGATGCTTGGTGATATGGCCTAGCCACCTGGCTGATGACACCCTGTGTGACACCCACACCAAGGCCGAGAAGCGATACAACCAGAGCCACAGAGACACACGCAATGTGGTCCACAAAAGAATAACTGTGCTTAAGCAGCGCTTCAGATGTCTGGACCATTCAGGATGGGAGCTACAATACAACCCTGAGCAAGGAGCTAAATTCGTTGTCGTGTGCTCCATGCTACACAACCTGGCTATCAGTAAGGGCCAAGAATTGCCAGAAGGGACTGATGTTCTACCTCAGGAGAGAGAGGAAGAGGAGGGCGAGGGGCTGGACTCTGACCTCGGGCCAGACAATCAGGCTGGCTATGCAACCTTGACCATGCCCCCCTCCAAACCACAGGAAAAGGCCCGTGGTAGCTACATAACTGCAAGACTCTTACGTGAGGAGCTGATATCTGAACGATTTGCCTGAAAGAACGTTGCTGTGAGTGACAGCGCTGACACATTGCTGTGTGTGTGCAGCTCAGACATCAATGGTGCCCATCAACTTGGTGCCAGTTAAAGTTTACGCTGATTGAAGTTAAGTTTTATTTAACCCTTTCATGTTACGGAATCACTAGTTTGTAACGGTCCAGATATCTGAGACAATGCACAAGGTTATGTTCAATAAAAAAAAAATTATACCAACTTTGGTCTGAAATCATAAGTATCACAGGCAAAAACACCCAACCTCCGCCCATACCCTACTTTTTCCACCATTGACATCAATCAAATGGTCAACATGTCCAGCAACACAGAATACAAATGAGAAGCAGGAGGGTGGTTTTCTCCCTCCATACATTATAACAAATTACATACACCCAGATGGAGATATAACACAGCCATCACCTGTGGACATGCACCTCACTTTCCTTCCCCCGCCCCCCTTTCTTCTCCCCACCTCTACCCCTTCCCCTCCTCGCTCCACGCCGCCTGGCCGAAGAGCTCCTCAGGCGGTGCCTCATTGGGGGGGTGTGTGGGCAGAGGCGGTGGTTGCACGGGTACGGGAGCGGGGGGTGCCGAGGAGGGAACAGTCTCTAATCCAGAAGCAGGATCTTGGTCCTGCCTCTCATCTGTCATTTGCAGTGGTGGTGCTGAACCTAGGGGTGGAGTGCCGCGCTCCGAGACCATTGGGAGGACTGTGCCAGCAGTGTTCCTGGCTATCGCATCCAAGGCCTCCACCATCCGCGGAATGAACTGAGTCACGTGGCCAGCTGTCGGGATATGCCCCCCAGTGCATCGAGGAGCTGGTCACCAATGTCTACAGTCCTCCTGGATAACTGTACCATCTCTCCGCTCATGTCGCGCTCGTGGACCAGACCTGCCGCGTCCACGAAACCTCGCGGGGTCGGCGCCGTCCTGGGGACAAATGGGGTGCCCTGTGGCGAGGTGCTTGGGGCAGGTACCTCCAGACTGGAGACGGGAATGACCGGAGGAGCACTAGATGGCCTTGGGGTGGAATGGCAATGCAGGTTCCTCAAAGTCCGAGCTCTCATCCGTAGAGGACAGACCCAGCGGATTGACAGGCGAGAATCGGGGCTCCTCAGCAAATGTAGGATCGACCGGCGAGTCTGGCCCCGCGCCTCCACCTTCTGGTCTCTGTGGTCTTGCCTGGGGCCGTGCTACTGGCTGAGCTGCAAAACACAAATGAGATTATTAGAGGAGAAGTGGATGCTAGGGTCACAAGGTGATTCCAGCGCTACACACAGTATATGCACGACAAAAGCACCACTATTATCAAGATCATCACAGACATCACACTTCATGACCATCAACACATTGTGCATTGCAATGATTTTCATTAGGACAGCATTATTTTTAGGACAATTTTAGAAACCATTTATCATATATGATTGTTCGGATATGAGTGGGTGTGGCATCTATTGACTTTACATCACGCAATGGTGTACGCTTTACTCACGTGGCATCACTTCAGGATCTGCAGATGCTTGCGTGGCTGTCCGGATGTGCTTCCCCACAAATGCAAGCACCCGCTCCTCCATCTCAGTGATGTCGCTGGGGACTGGTGGCCCCCCACCCGTTCGCCTCTGCACGGACCTCATCGTTGATAGATTCTTCTGTAAAAGGTGACAGGACAACATGGCATGAGATCATTGTGTGATATCATTGCTAAGTACTGTCACAGACACCGATACAACACATAAGCGACAGATGTAATCATGATTATTATGCTAATTATCATTCTTTACCGAAAGACGTGCACCACGACCGCAGGCTTTGACTACAACATTCCCGATAAAAGTGAAAGACCTCACATCTGCTGATAGTCACTCATGACCGTTACAAATCAAATAATATAAATACATAAGTACATGTAAATAAATGTAATACTTACTCTTGCGGATCTCACAAGGTCGTTCTATTGTTTGCGGGCTTGGTTGCCCTCGCGCACCTCGTTGGTTGCTCACGAGACCACCTCTGCTATCTCGGCCCATCTCGGCTTCTGGTAGGCATATGGGGTGGGCCTCCCATGCCCTCCCTGGGTAAAATCACCTCAGCGTGATTCGACTTCCTGCAGGAGAGAAGCATTTGCCTTGTCTGAGAACCTCCTGGCTCTTTCGCGCCCTCCAACCAATGTGCTCCTCTCCCAGCTCACTGCTATCGCCAGCGTCAGTCTCCATAGCGTGCTGTGATACCTCCTCCTCTCCCGCCATTATAGGCCAAATTCGGGCAAATATCTGGCTGGTGACAGCTAATTTTTATTTCCCTATTTGCTCTAAAACTCTAAAAGCTCTAAAGCTTCCTCCCAAAGCAGCCACACCACACCCACACATGCCTTCAGTCCCTCTCCGCTCTCTCTCTCTGTCTCCTCTTCTGCGCATGTTATGATGATCCTTGACCTCCTGAATCACGGGAATCAAGCGTTGCCATGCCGTTGCTAAGGACGCCGACACTTTACGGCAGAAGGTCAGAGAGATTTAACGCTAATGCCCATTTCATATCGCTGCGGTAAGGCCCAATTTCAAAAATGGAGAGTAGGGGCTTTGAGAATGGGCGACAAGCTGGCAATCTGAAAACCCATTTTTATCGCCCATGCCAGAAATGCCACCCATTTTTGGGCGATCTGCACAAAAGTGTAAAATCTAGCCCTATCTTACTCATCAGAAATAATTGAATCATTCCAACTTTCAACTCTTTCCACATCTGTAGGTAAAATATGATCAATGTGAACAAACCTAACCTTTTCATGATCAAACATCTTGACCAAATATCCTCACTACTCTTCCTGGTAACCACTTTAACCATTTATGGTGATGGTTCTTCACTCTAACCTTCTGATTCAATTTCATACTTCTCTCTTACTCTATCTCTATCATGGCTCTCTTTCTGCCTTAATTGTTTCTCTTCTACTGACTGTTTGGCTTTAACGACAAGAATCTGGTTCATGGCTGTCGTTTGAGAAATAACTCTGCTGGTGTTCTACCAGTAGTTGTATGAGGAGTATCATACAAGTAATCAGAAAATTTGCTAGTTTGTGGTCCAACGACAACTGCCCTTTCTTTGGATTTGGATCCAATATTTGCTTGATGAGGGCACATTTTACAATTTGGACTGTGCACTCTGCTGCACCATTTGAAGCAGGGTGGTATGGTGGAACTTTGGTATGTTTCACACCATTTCTGCTCATGAACTGTGCAAATTCTTCTGAGCAAAATTGCGGCCCATTATCAGACACAATTTCTTCTGGGAGTCCATATGAAGAAAACAATCTTCACAAATTGTCATGTTTTACTTGTTATTTTCTGCATCGTAAACACCATTACCCACTTCGCATAACTATCAATTACAATGAACAATTGTCCTTCCAGCTCAGCAAAATCTACAGAGGAATTTTCCCCGATTTTATTTTTCCGTATTAGGCCTGGGTTTTATACCTGTTTTTTTGCCTCTACCAGGAGATCACAGAGCTCCAGTTGGGGTGGAGTGTAGAATGTTTCAGTGTAAGGGGTGTCGCAGTTGTGTGGGGCAGACTGTTGGGCTGAGTGCTCGTTACCTTTCCGCCATTGCTCATTGTTCATAGGTTTATATGTAACCTTCAGGGCTGCTGACCAAGGGCCAGCATGGACATGATGGGCCGAAATGGCCTCCTTCTGCGCTGTAAATTTCTACATTTTAAATGTATTCAATGTCCCAGCTTCCACAGCTCTCTGAGGCAGCGAATTCCACAAATTTACAATCGTCTGAGAAAAATAAATTTCTCTTCATCTCAGGTTTAAATGGGTGGCCCCTTATTCTAAGATTATGCCCCTTAGTTCTATTCTTCCCCATCAGTGGAAACATTCTCTCTGCATCCACCTTGTCAAGCCCCCTCATAACGTTTCGATAAGATCACCTCTCAATCTTCTAAATTCCAATGAGTAGAGGCCCAACCTACTCAACCTTTCCTCATAGATCAATCCCCTCATCTCTGGACTCAACCTAGTGAACCTTCTCTGAACTGCCTCCAAAGCAAGTATATCCTTTCGTAAATATGGAAACCAAAACTGCACGCAGTATTGCAGGTGTGGCCTCACAATTCCCCTGTATAGCTGTAGCAAGACTTCCCTGCTTTTATACTCCATCCCCTTTGCAATAAAGGCTAGGATTCCATTGGCCTTCCTGATCACTTGCTGTATCTGCATACTAACCTTTTGTGTTTCATGCACAAGTACCCCCAGGTCTCGCTGTACTGCAGCATTTTGCAATCTTTCTCCATTTAAATAATAACTTACTCTTGATTTTTTTCTGCCAAAGTGCATGACCTCACATTTTCCAACATTATACTCCATCTGCCAAAATTTTGCCCACTCACTTAGCCTGTCTATGTCCTTTTGCAGATTTTTTCAGTCCTCCTCACACATTGCTTTTCCTCCCATCTTTGTATCATCAGCAAACTTGGCTACGTTACGCTCGGTCCCTTCTTCCAAGTCATTAATAAAGATTGTAAATAGTTGGGTTCCCAGCACTGATCCCTGCGGCACCCCACTAGTTACTGATTGCCAACCCGAGAATGAACCATTTATCCCGACTCTTTGTTTTCTGTTAGTTAGCCATGAGAGATCATTGCCCCAACTCCTTAAGGAGAAACATCACATGTTAGCTTGATCTCCTTAGATGCATCATATTGATCTAACATGGTACTCTACACTAACTGGCTATTGCATTCTTTAAATGCTATGTCGCATTCCTCTGATCACTTCCAATAGACCTGTTTTTTCAACAGCTCATTCAGTGGATGTGACACTCTAGCCAAATTTGGTAGGAACTTCCCATAATAGTTCAAATGACCCCAAAATGATCGAAGTTCAATGACATTCTTGGGAGTGGGTGCATTTCTGATTGCATCCAGCTTTCCCTTGGTTGGATGTAAACCATCTTTGTCTATTCTGTGCCCCAAGTACTCCACTGAGTTTTGAAATAACTCACACTTGCGAGCAGTCACTCACACTCTGTGCTTCTCTAGCCGTTTGAGCACTTCATTCAATACGTTAACATGGATTTTCCTGTTTGATGCTGAAATGAGTATGTCATCTAAATAACATACTACCCCTTCAATGCCTTGCAAAATCTGGTTCATCACCCCTTGGAATATGGCGGGGGTGGAAGACGCTCCAAATGGTAGCCTATTAAACTGATATAGGCTTAGATGAGTATTTATAGTCAAGCATGACTTGGACTCCTCATCTAGCTCAAGTTGTAAGTAGGCATTTGTGAGATCTAACTTTGAGAAGATCTGGCCACCTGTCAGCGTTGTGAACAAATCTTCTACACTTAGCAATGTATTGGGGACATTTCCCTCTAGAACTTGATTTATGGTTACTTTATAATCAGCACACAATCTTACCTTACCATCTGACTTCGGTACAACAATGGGTGTAGCCCAATTACATAGATCTATCTTAGAGGTAATGTTCTCAGTCTCTAGTTTTTGAGTTCTTGCTCAACTTTCTCCTTGAGCCAGCAAGGGAATGGAAGACCAGCAGGAAGAGTAGTGCAAGGAAGGTAGTGCAGGGGTCCCCTGTGGTCATCCCCCTGCAAAACAGATACACTGCTTTGAGTACTGTTGAGGGGGATGACTCATCAGGGGAGGGCAGTAGCAGCCAAGTTCATGGCACCATGGCTGGCTCTGTTGCACAGGAGGGCAGGAAAAAGAGTGGGAAAGCAATAGTGATAGGGGATTCAATTGTGAGGGGAATAGATAGGCGTTTCTGCGGCCGCAACCGAAACTCCAGGATGGTATGTTGCCTCCCTGGTGCAAGGGTCAAGGATGTCCCGGAGCGGGTGCAGGACATTCTAAAAAGGGAGGGAGAACAGCCAGTTGTCGTGGTGCACATTGGTACCAACGACATAGGTAAAAAAAGGGATGAGGTCCTACGAAACGAATTTAAGGAGCTAGGAGCTCAATTAAAAAGTAGGACCTCAAAAGTAGTAATCTCGGGATTGCTACCAGTGCCACGTGCGAGTCAGAGTAGGAATCGCAGGATAGCGCAGATGAATATGTGGCTTGAGCAGTGGTGCAGCAGGGAGGGATTCAAATTCCTGGGACATTGGAACTGATTCTGGGGGAGGTGGGACCAGTACAAACCGGACGGTCTGCACCTGGGCAGGACCGGAACCAATGTCCCAGGGGGAGTGTTTGCTAGTGCTGTTGGGGAGGAGTTAAAGTAATATGGCAGGGGGATGGGAACCAATGCAGGGAGACAGAGGGAAATAAAAAGGAGACAAAAGCAAAAGACAGAAAGGAGGTGAGTAAAAGTGGAGGGCAGAGAAACACAAGGCAAAGAACAAAAAGGGCCACTGTACAGCAAAATTCTAAAAGGACAAAGGGTGTTAAAAAAACAAGCCTGAAGGCTTTGTGTCTTAATGCAAGGAGTATCCGTAATAAGGTGGATGAATTAACTGTGCAAATAGATGTTAACAAATATGATGTGATTGGGATTACAGAGACGTGGCTCCAGGATGATCAGGGCTGGGAACTCAACATCCAAGGGTATTCAACATTCAGGAAGGATAGAATAAAAGGAAAAAGAGGTGGGGTAGCATTGCTGGTTAAAGAGAAGATTAATGCAATAGTTAGGAAGGACATTAGCTTGGATGATGTGGAATCTATATGGGTAGAGCTGCAGAACACCAAAGGGCAAAAAACATTAGTGGGAGTTGTGTACAGACCTCCAAACAGTAGTAGTGATGTTGGGGAGGGCATCAAACAGGAAATTAGGGGTGCATGCAATAAAGGTGCAGCAGTTATAATGGGTGACTTTAATATGCACATAGATTGGGCTAGCCAAACTGGAAGCAATACGGTAGAGGAGGATTTCCTGGAGTGCATAAGGGATGGTTTTCTAGACCAATATGTTGAGGAACCAACTAGGGGGGAGGCCATCTTAGACTGGGTGTTGTGTAATGAGAGCGGATTAATTAGCAATCTCATTGTGCGAGGCCCCTTGGGGAAGAGTGACCATAATATGGTGGAATTCTGCATTAGGATGGAGAATGAAACAGTTAATTCAGAGACCATGGTCCAGAACTTAAAGAAGGGTAAGTTTGGAGGTATGAGGCGTGAATTGGCTAGGATAGATTGGCGAATTGTACTTAAGGGGTTGACTGTGGATGGGCAATGGCAGACATTTAGAGACCGCATGGATGAACTACAACAATTGTACATTCCTGTCTGGCGTAAAAATAAAAAATGGAAGGTGTCTCAACCATGGCTATCAAGGGAAATCAGGGATAGTATTAAAGCCAAGGATGTGGCAAACAAATTGGCCAGAAATAGCAGCAGACCCGGGGACTGGGAGAAATTTAGAACTCAGCAGAGGAGGACAAAGGGTTTGATTAGGGCAGGGAAAATGGAGTACGAGAAGAAGCTTGCAGGGAACATTAAGACGGATTGCAAAAGGTTCTATAGATATGTAAAGAGAAAAAGGTTAGTAAAGACAAACGTAGGTCCCCTGCAGTCAGAATCAGGGGAAGTCATAACGGGGAACAAAGAAATGGCAGACCAATTGAACAAGTACTTTGGTTCGGTATTCACTAAGGAGGACGCAAACAACCTTCCGGATATAAAAGGGGTCAGAGGGTCGAGTAAGGAGGAGGAACTGAGGGAAATCCTTATTAGTCGGGAAATTGTGTTGGGGAAATTGATGGGATTGAAGGCCGATAAATCCCCAGGGCCTGATGGACTGCATTGGAAATAGCGGATGCATTGACAGTCATTTTCCAACATTCCATTGACTCTGGATCAGTTCCTATCGAGTGGAGGGTAGCCAATGTAACCCCACTTTTTAAAAAAGGAGGGAGAGGGAAAACAGGGAATTCTAGACCGGTCAGCCTGACCTCAGTAGTGGGTAAAATGATGGAATCAATTATTAAGGATGTCATAGCAGCGCATTTGGAAAGAGGTGATATGATAGATCCAAGTCAGCATGGATTTGTGAAAGGGAAATCATGCTTGACAAATCTACTGGAATTTTCTGAGGATGTTTCCAGTAGAGTGGACAAGGGAGAACCAGTTGATGTGGTATATTTGGACTTTCAGAAGGCTTTCGACAAGGTCCCACACAAGAGATTAATGTGCAAAGTTAAAGTACATGGGATTGGGGGTAGTGTGCTGACATGGATTGAGAACTGGTTGTCAGACAGGAAGCAAAGAGTAGGAGTAAATGGGTACTTTTCAGAATGGCAGGCAGTGACTAGTGGGGTACCGCAAGGTTCTGTGCTGGGGCCCCAGCTGTTTACACTGTACATTAATGATTTGGACGAGGTGATTAAATGTAGTATCTCCAAATTTGCGGATGACACTAAGTTAGGTGGCAGTGTGAGCTGCGAGGAGGATGCTATGAGGCTGCAGAGTGACTTGGATAGGTTAGGTGAGTGGGCAAATGCATGGCAGATGAAGTATAATGTGAGGTTATCCACTTTGGTGGTAAAAACAGAGAGACAGACTATTATCTGAATGGTGACAGATTAGGAAAAGGGGAGGTGCAACGAGACCTGAGTGTCATGGTACATCAGTCATTGAAGGTTGGCATGCAGGTACAGCAGGCGGTTAAGAAAGCAAATGGCATATTGGCCTTCATAGCGAGGGGATTTGAGTACAGGGGCAGGGAGGTGTTGCTACAGTTGTACAGGGCCTTGGTGAGGCCACACCTGGAGTATTGTGTACAGTTTTGGTCTCCTAACTTGAGGAAGGACATTCTTGCTATTGAGGGAGTGCAGCGAAGGTTCACCAGACTGATTCCAGGGATGGCGAGACTGACATATCAAGAAAGACTGGATCAACTGGGCTTGTATTCACTGGAGTTCAGAAGAATGAGAAGGGACCTCATAGAAACGTTTAAAATTCTGATGGGTTCAGACAGGTTAGATGCAGGAAGAATGTTCCCAATGTTGGGGAAGTCCAGAACCAGGGGTCACAGTCTAAGGATAAGGGGTTTAGGACCGAGATGAGGAGAAACTTCTTCACCCAGAGAGTGGTGAACCTGTGGAATTCTCTACCACAGAAAGTTGTTGAGGCCAATTCACGAAATATATTCAAAAAGGAGTTAGATGAAGTCCTTACTACTAGGGGGATCAAGGGGTATGGCGAGAAAGCAGGAATGGGGTACTGAAGTTGCATGTTCAGCCATGAACTCATTGAATGGCGGTGCAGGCTAGAAGGGCCGAATGGCCTACTCTTGCATCTATTTTCTATGTTTCTATGTTGAGTGCATATGGTATGGGACATGGCTTGTAGAAAACTGGTCTTGCGTCCTTCTGTACTCTGACACTCGCCTTGGATCAGACTGCCTGTTTCGCGGAACACCTTCGGATACTGCTTGATGATGCCATCCTTCGATGCAAATTTCATTTCAACACAAAAAATTTCACTCCAATCCAACTTCAGTGATCCCAACCAATTTCTACCTATCAAGGCAGGCTTATCTCCTGCTACTACTATGAGAGAGAAGCTCTGAAATTGATCCTTGTAGTTCACCGGTATGGTGATACTTCTTACAACAGGGATTTGCTCTCCTGAGTAGCCTCGCAGCTCTATCTTCGTTTCCTCCAGTCGAAAATAACGCAACTTGTCGAGATATATCGATTCTGGTACAACACTCACAGATGCACCAGTGTCGATTGCCATGGCTGTCCTGGTTCCTGCAACATCTACTTGGATGACGATACTTCGCAAATCGCTATTCGATAACCTTGTGCTCCTGATGACGTGTATCTCGAGAACCTCCTCATTCTGTTGCTTCTCTTCAATGCTAAGTAGTGTCTGGCGATTTCTACTTCTTACATTGAAAGTCACTTTACTCTTCAGTCGGCACGCCTTTGCAAGATGCCCAGTTTACTTGCACCAGTTTTCTGCCTTCACATATCGACAGCTTTGAGAAATGTGTTGTCCCAGGTACCGATAGCAAGACTTCAATTCACTGTTACCTTGGCCAGTTGCTGAGGCCTTGGGGCTCAACAGCCTTTTATTTTAGCCGATTGGTCGGCCATATCCATCAACATAGCTGTCTGACAAGCTAAATCAAAGGTCAAGTTAGGGGTTGTCAACAACTTCCTTCCGATTGCTTCATTTTTCAATCCACAAACAAAGTGGTCATTAATGCTTGGTCCTGAAAGTTTCCGAAATGACAGTGAATGGATAGCTCTTTAAAGCGACAATGTATTCACTGATACCCTCGTCAGTTAATTGATTTTGTGTTCCAAAATGATAACTTTCAGCAATTTACAGAGGCTCAGGACTGTAGTCCTGTTCTAACTCTCTGTCAGAGGCATGTACTTTGGCTTGATGGGAGCAAGCAAATTTTTCAGGGTTTCATACCTGCTTCAGTCAAGAAAATTGTCCGTTTCCTTTCTAAAACCACCTGGTTACGGGTTTCATCATCGGGTACTTCTACGATACTATTCACGATGGAAAACATTTCTAGCCGCTCCACAAACACTCCGACAGTCTCTCGGTCACAATGGAACTCACCCAAGCGCCTTATTATTCCCATAGAAGCGGCCATCTGGACTCTGGCAACATCGACAGTTCAGCCAAGTGTGCTTGAAATTTACCTGTTGTGCAAAACAAAGAACCTCTCAAAGACTCTCTGTCAGTTGGCAGGATTATCCACCAACAAAAATATCAGCTAGGGAATTCAAATATCCTATCCTCGTCACCAACTGTGATATCTTTACAGAGACCACTAACAGCACACACTACAAGATGGCTCCTTAACAGAAACTCTCATCATGTGACCTTGCCTCATGACCTTTTATTGTTATTATCACAGTAGTTGCATTAGGTCAGGCCCTGTAAACATTTTGTATGTTTCAATGAGATCACCTCTCATTCTTCTAAACTCTAGAGAATATAGGCCTAATCTACTCAATTTTCTCCTCATCGAAGCAGAAAACTAATTGTAAAACCATGCTGGTATAGCAGTCAAAATGCCACACTTAGGCTTTAAGAGCACTTGCTATGGGATGGGGAAGTAAGGCCAGGGTTGCTATTCCTGATCACTATCGCTATTGGTGGAAAACTCACTGGTGCTTCAGGTAGGAAGAATATTGAGTTCGGCTTTGCTGGCCGCCCAGATCAAATAGCCTACCAATACTCACTGCCTAGGCTTGCAGATGAAGAATAGGTACTTGGGAAGGGTACTGCAGGGCTGCTGACACCGATGGAACCCAATCCCAGCAAGGTTCAGCTGAGAGAAGGATAGAAAACTGTGGAGGGGTCGATGGGAGAATAAATGTTTTTCACAAAGTCTTCCCCATCCACAAGGTGAACTTGCATTGTTTTTCATTTCAGAAACTGGAGAATGAACGAGAGAACTTGGATGACCAACCAGACACGCCAATATCCACAGCACGTAAGAGCATGTTTGTGTTATACGAGGTCGTACGGGGGAGGGGGGGTTAGTAGTTCATAGTTTGACTGAATGGTCTGTGCAGTTTACAGCTGGTTATTATAGGATGGTAGTAGCTCCATGAACCGGCAAATAAGATGGCAGGTAGAGCGTCTGGTACCTTGAAATCTATCTAAGCAATAGGATGTAAATCAGTTCATTCACCTAATGATTAAGGATTCATACAGCATGTGTACTGGAAAACAGTGGAATATATGGGGATATTCACTGAGGAACAGTGGAATATATGGAAATAGGCACAGGAGAATAATGGGATATATAGAAGCTCTACACTGAGGAACAGTGGAATACACATGGGAGCCTGAGGGATATATGGGGGATACACACGGGAATAATGGGATATACAGAGGATGTACACAGGGAAACATTGGAATATATAGGGAATACACACGGGGAACTGAAGGATTAATGGGGATACACACTGAGAACACAGAAACATAGAAACATAGAAAATAGGTGCAGGAGTAGGCCATTCGGCCCTTCGAGCCTGCACCACCATTCAATATGTTCATGGCTGATCATGCATTTCAGTACCCCATTCCTGCTTTCTCTCCATACCCCTTGATCTCTTTAGCCATAAGGGCCACATCTAACTCCCTTTTGAATATATATAACAAACTGGCCCCAACAACTTTCTGTGGTAGAGAATTCCACATGCCCACAACTCTCTGAGTGAAGAAATTTCTCCTCATCTCAGTCCTAAATGGCTTACACCTTATCCTTAGACTGTGACCCCTGGTTCTGGACTTCCCCAACATTGGGAACATTCTTCCTGCATCTAACCTGTCCAATCCCGTCAGAATTTTATACGTTTCTATGAGATCCCCTTTCATTCTTCTAAATTCCATTGAATACAAGCCGAGTTGATCCAGTCTTTCTTCATATGTCAGTACTGTCATCCCGGGAATCAGTCTGGTGAACCTTCTCTGCACTCCCTCAATAACAAGAATGTCCTTCCTCAGATTAGGAGACCAAAACTGTACACAATATTCAAGGTGTGGCCTTACCAAGGCCCTGTACAACTGTAGTGAGACCTCCCTGTTCCTATACGCGAATCCTCTCGCTATGAAGGCCAACATGCCATTTGCCTTCTTCACTGCCTGCTGCACCTGTATGCCAACCTTCAATGACTGATGTACCATGACACCCAGGTCTCGTTGCGCCACCCCCTTTACCAATCTGTCACCATTCAGATAATAATCAGCCCTCCTGTTTTTACTACCAAAGTGGATAACCTCATATTTATCCACATTATACAGCATCTCCCACTCACCTAACCTGGCCAAGTCACCCTGCAGCCTCTTAGCATCCTCCTCACAGCTCACACTGCCACCCAGCTTAGTGTCATCTGCAAACTTATTGATATTACATTCAATTCCTTTGTTGAAATCATTAATGTATATTGTAAATAGCTGGGGTCCCAGCACTGAACCTTGCGGTACCCCACGAGTCACTGCCTGCCATTCTGAAAAGGACCCATTTATTCCTACTCTCTGCTTCCTGTCTGCCAACCAGTTCACTATCCACATCAGTACATTACCCCCAATATCATGTGCTTTCATTTTGCACACTAATCTCTTATGTGGGACCTTGTCAAAAGCTTTTTGAAAGTCTAAATACACCATATCCACTGGCTCCCCCTTGTCCACTCTACTAGTTACATCCTCAAAAATTCTAGAAGATTTGTCAAGCATGATTTCCCTATCATAAATCCATGCTGACTTGGACCGATCCTGTCACTGCTTTCCAAATATGCTGCTATTTCATCTTTAATAATTGATTCCAACATTTTCCCCACCACCGATGTCGGGCTGACTGGTCTATAATTCCCTGTATTCTCTCTCCCTCCTTTTTTTAAAAGTGGTATTACATTAGCTACCCTCCAGTCCATAGGAACTGATCCAGAGTCTATAGAATGTTAGAAAATGACCACCAATGCATCCACTATTTCTAGGGCCACTTCCTTAAGTACTCTGGGATGCAGACTATGAGGTCCTGGGGGTTTATCGGCCTTCAATCCCATCAATTTCCCAAACACAATTTGCTGACTAATAAGGATTTCCTTTAGTTCGTCCTTCTCGCTAGACCCTCGGTCCCCTAGTATTCAGAAGGTTATTTGTGTCTTCCTTAGTGAAGACAGAACCAAAGTATTTGTTCAATTGGTCTGCCATTTCTTTGTTCCCAATTATGACTTCACCTGATTCTGACTGTAAGGACCTACATTTGTCTTCACTAATCTTTTTCTCTTCACGTATCTGTAGAAGCTTTTGCAGTCAGTTTTATGTTCCCTGCAAGCTTACTCTCATATTCTATTTTCCCCCTCTTAATTAAACCCTTTTTCCTCCTCTGCTGAATTCTAAATTTCTCCCAGTCCTCAGATTTGCTGCTTTTTTTGGCCAATGTATATGCCTCTTCCTTGGATTTAACACTGTATCTAATTTCCCTTGTAAGCCACGGTTGAGCTACCTTCCCTGTTTTATTTTTACACCAGACAGGGATGTACAATTGTTGAAGTTCATCCATGTGATCTTTAAATATCTGCCATTGCCTATCCACTGTCAACACTTTATAAGTATCATTCGCCAGTCTATCCTAGCCAATTCACGTCATACCGTCGAAGTTACCTTTCTTTAAGTTGAGGACTCTAGTCTCTGTATTAACTGTGTCACTCTCCATCTTAATGAAGAATTCTACCATATTAGGGTCACTCTTCCCCAAGGGGCCTAGCACAACAAGATTGCTAATTAATCCTCTCTCATTACACAACACCCAGTCCAGGATGGCCAGCTCTCTAGTTGGTTCCTCGACATATTGGTTTAGAAAACCATCCCTTATACACTCCAGGAAATCCTCCTCCACTGTATTGCTACCAGTTTGGTTAGTCCAATCTATATGTCGATTAAAGTCACCCATGATAACTGCTGTACCTTTATTGCACGTATCCCTCATTTCCTGTTTGATGCCATCCCCAACCTCAATACTACTGTTTGGTGGTCTGTACACAACTCCCACTCGTGTTTTCTGCCCTTTGGTGTTCCGCAGCTCTACCCATACAGATTCCACCTCATCTACGCTGATGTCCTTCCTTAATATTACGTTAATCTCCTCTTTAACCAGCAATGCTACCCCACCTCGTTTTCCTTTCTGTCTATCTTTCCTGAATATTGAATACCCTTGGATGTTGAGTTCCCAGCCTTGGTCATCCTGTGGGATATATGGGGAACATACATTTTGGAATAATTAATATCTAGAAGTAATATATGCATTAGAGAATCAGTGGGATATTATCATCATCATCAGCAGTCCCTCGAATCGAGGATGACTTGCTTCCACGTCAAGAAGTTCACAGATGTTTCAATGAAGGACCTAAAATTCCAAGTCCGAACTAAATCTTGAAGGGTGGAAGATGCCTGTGCATAGATTTTTTTTATTGTGTGGTGATCGTTGCACACCAGCCACCACACAGGCTTGACAGAGCTAGGTCTTGGTCCAGTAGCAAGGATTAACCAAGACGACTGGAGACCAGTTCTGCTGCACGGACCGAGTGCGCACACATATCGCAGTGTGGACGGGCCTGTACTGCCCCTAGGCACTTGCCTCTTCTGAGCCCCGAACTCTCGCCTCTCCTGGGCCCCGATCACGTCTCTCTACAATCTCTCGCCGCTCCTTCGCCCCAACCTCACCGCTTCTTTGCCCCTGCAGTACCTGCCCACGCTCCAATCACCGACCTGGACCTTGATGACGTCCCTTTTCACTGCCGTTGCTCTCCTGCTCCAGCATGTGCTGCTCCCTGGAATGCTATGCCACCACGCTGCTCCTTCCATTGCCCGGCCTGCTCCGATGGTGCTCGCAGGCTGGGGGCCGTTTGGCCCGCTGGGCTAGGCCACCACGTTGCTCATTCTGAAGGTCTATCAGCAGGTCGGATGACTGAGTGAATCCTTTCTCACACACAGTGCAGGTGAACGGTCTCTCCCCAGTGTGAACTTGCTGGTGTACCAGGAGGTGGCAGGAACGGCTGAATCTCTTCCCACAGACGGAGCAGGTGAACGGTCTTTCTCCAGTGTGACTGCGTTGGTGAATCATTAGATCCATTTTGCTTTTAAAGCTCTTCGGACATTTAAAAGATCTCTTATCAGTTTGAACAAGTTGGTGTGAAGTGAGGTTGGTTAACTGGGTGAATCCCTTCCCACACTCAGAGCAGGTGAACGGTCTCTCCCCATTGTGAACTCGCTGGTGTCTCAGCAAGTTGGATGAGTAAGTGAATTCCTTCCCACACTCAGAGCAGGTGAACGGCCTCTCCTTCGTGTGAATTTGCTGGTATGCCAGCAGGTTGTATGATTGAGTGAATCCCTTCCCAAAATCAGAGCCGGTAAACGGCCTCTCCCCAGTGTGAACTTGCTTGTGTCTCAGACGGGCAGATGAGTAAGTGAATTCCTTCCCAGGGATCAGCGTGTTCTGCAACCAATCGCGGTGCTTGAAGGTTGGATCCTGAGTTGGCCTGTCAGGGTATCAGAAGGGGAGGATTTGCAGACGGGAAACTCAAATCAAACATCTTGTCAAGATCTGATAGTCACTCAATTCAGCAGGACCTGAATATCGTCGGCCTTTGAATGAGAAAGGAGGAATGTTTGTCTGTTCTGTCTGTGGTTAAAGATTTCAAACAACTGACTGGAAAAGCACAGAGACACACGCACCTGAGTGAGAGTGTTCCAGTGCACTGACTGTGGAAAGAGCTTGAACCAGTTACACAGCCTGAAAAAAACATCGCACCATTCACAGCGGGGAGGAACCATACGCGTGTTGTGTGCGTGGGCGAGGCTTCAACTGATCGTCCCACCATGGAGAGACACAAGGACACCCGCACCACGGAGAAACCGTGGGAATGTGGGGACTGTGGGAAGGGATTCAGTTCTCCATCTGGGCTGGAAATACATCGACGCAATCACATTGGGGAGAGGCCATTCACCTGTTCTGAATGGGATATATGGGGACATACACTGGGGAACAATGAAATATATAAGAAAGTAAACATCTAGGATGAGAAAGGGTCATGTGGACCATTGAACTACATCCTGCTGGTCCCGTAGCTAAACTTATCCAGCCCCACTTCTACTCTGGATTCCTATAATGTTTCATTTAATTCAGAGTCGTTCATGTGAGTTCTTGTCAAAAGCTGTCTGGAAGTCCAGATATGTACTTTATTTGTAATGTCCTCAAATAAATCAATACTCACTGCAGGTTTCAGGCAGGTTTATCAAGCAGGATCCTTGCCTTCTAAATCTATGGTGGCTCTATTTCTTGCTATGTTATTTTTATACAGGTTCTTTCTAGGATGGTTTCCATCGTTTCATCGACTATTGTTGGTTAATGAGCCTGTCATATAGTGGGTCAGGATTGTCCCCCTTTTTGGATATCGGTGCTACATTTGCTTTCTTCAAACCCTGTAGAACCTCTACAATGCCGAAGGATTCTTCATGACTGTAGCCAGTCCCTCAGATATGTTCTCCCTAGTCTAAGCAGCACTTGAGCATGTGTGCCATCTGCCCATGGGACTTGTTCATCTGGTCAAGTGCCTCCTCCGCACTGATGACAAGCTCCTCTGGGATTGTGTTGTTCCACAGGGAGTATTTCCCTCCCCAGTCAATACTAATTGAAAATAATCATTAAGTAATTTATGTACTTTCTCTGCCATCTTCATTTACTCCATCCTTTTTATCCTTCAGAGTTCTAACTTCTTTTCATGGCACTTTTAACAGTTACGATACTGAAAAATGTTTTTAATTTTGCCTCACATCCTTTGCTTTGTGTAGCTATTCCTTATACTCAAGAACCCATTTTCAGTATTTTCCTAATCTACTCTTTCTACATGTTTATGTAGATTGTTTTTCATTTTTAAAATCTCAGTTTCTCAATTCATCCTCGTATCAACATCACTTACTTTTCTTTATCTCCCTGATTGAACGATCGCTCAGCAGTAGATCCAATTTAATTTCTTGTTCTTTTTGAACTGAAGGCGGTCTTTCTGAAATTGTGCATTTGTGTCCTCACTAGAGCTGATTGCTCGATGGCCTCCATGTGTGGTCATATTGTGGTCGCTTCTCACCAGAGGTTCCACTAGAAACATAGAAACATAGAAAATAGGTGCAGGAGTAGGCTATTCGGCCCTTCGAGCCTGCACCACCATTCAATAAGATCATGGCTGATCATTCCCTCAGTACCACTTTCCTGCTTTCTCTCCATAGCCTTGATCCCCTTAGCCGTAAGAGCCATATCTAACTCCCTCTGGAATATATCCAATGAACTGGCATCAACAACTCTCTGCGGCAGGGAATTCCACAGGTTAACAACTCTCTGAGTGAAGAAGTTGCTCCTCATCTCAGTCCTAAATGGCCTACCCTTTATCCTAAGAGTGAGTCCCCTGGTTCTGGACGTTCCCAATGTCGGGAACATTCTTCCCGCATCTAACTTGTCCAGTCCCGTCAGAATCTTATATGTTTCTATGAGATCCCCTCTCATCCTTCTAAACTCCAGTGTATAAAGGCCCAGTTGATCCAGTCTCTCCTCATATGTCAGTCCAGCCACCCCGGGAATCAGTCTGGTGAACCTTCGCTGCACTCCCTCAATAGCAAGAATGTCCTTCCTCAGATTAGGAGACCAAAACTGAACACAATATTCCAGGTGAGGTCTCACCAAGGCCCTGTACAACTGCAGTAATACCTCCCTACTCCTATTCTCAAATCCGCTAGCTATGAAGGCCAACATACCATTTGCCTTCTTCACCGTCTGCTGTACCTGCATGCCAACTTTCAATGACTGATGAACCATGACACCCAGGTCTCGTTGCACCTCCCCTTTTCCTAATCTGTCGCCATTCAGATAATATTCTACCTTCGTGTTTTTGCCCCCAAAGTGGATAACCTCACATTTATCCACATTATATTGCATCTGCCATGCATTTGCCCACTCACCTAACCTGTCCAAATCACCCTGCAGCCTCTTAGCATCTTCCTCACAGCTCACATCGCCACCCAGTTTAGTGTCATCTACAAACTTGGAGATATTACACTCAATTCCTTCATCTAAATCATTTATATATATTGTAAAGAGCTGGGGTCCCAGCACTGAGCCCTGCGGCACCCCACTAGTCACTGTCTGTCATTTTGAAAAGGACCCTTTTATCCCGACTCTCTGCTTCCTGTCTGCCAACCAGTTCTCTATCCACGTCAGTACATTACCCTCAATACCATGTGCCTTAATTTTGCACACCAATCTCTTGTGTGGGACCTTGTCAAAAGCCTTTTTAAAGTCCAAATACACCACATCCACTGGTTCTCCCTTGTCCACTCTACTAGTTACATCCTCAAAAAATTCCAGATTTATCAAGCATGATTTCCCTTTCATAAATCCATGCTGACTTGGACCGATCCTGTCACTGTTTTCCAAATGCGCTGCTATTTCATCCTTAATAATTGATTCCAACATTTTCCCCACTATTGATGTCAGGCTAACTGACACTATTTCTGTATTGTGGATGATGTCCGTGAACCAGATCTTGGTGTGAGTTCCCCTCTATGTGCATTCTACATTTGGATAAATTCACTGCTTACATGGTCCCAATCAGATGCCAAAGCAAAGATAGGGCTGTAATACTTTTGCAGCAGTTTTCTGACACATGCTCCTATTGAGTGCAGGATCGGTGGATTTACCCCAGTGTGGCAAGGAGAAGTCTTGCATCACATTTATTAATGCTGATTCTATTGCAGTACCTTTGTTAGATCAGTCCCAGTTCATACAGCGGTGGTTAAGTTACCTCACCCATTATTACATTATTTTATGCACATACCGTCATCTCAGTGTACAATTTTCCTTTACCTCATCTGGATCGGGACTCCAAAAAATGGCGGGACCCTCGCCTCCAGAAAACAAGATCCACAAGTATTTCACACATAACGTCAGGAATTGACCTATTTTACAAGAGAAAGATTCTAAGCGGGATCTGTACTGTATAAACACGTTGGAAAATCAATGATACGATCACATGGTTTACAACAACACTTCAAACCGTTTGTGAAGCAGATCAATTTAGTTACCATTTACTTTTTCAATCTTGCTATGAGTTTTATAAGGCCACACTTTGCACCACTGATCCATCTGTCCCGTATCTAGACTGGAATTGGTCCATTAGGACCAATCAGATTGCACACCACTGATCCATCTGTCCCGTATCTAGACTGGAATTGGTCCATTAGGACCAATCAGATTGCACACAACTGACGATAGGAAAAGCAACCTTTTCAATAACGTGATTAGAAGCCGATTTATGAGCATAGGGTTAAATTAGTTGATTAAATAACATTAAAAGGTTCAGGGCAGGTTTAGATTCAAGCTAGAAAAATGATCATATGCGTTCAACTGTCCAAAAAATTAGGGGTTTACCTTAAAGCATGTTCTGGGATGGAAAAAACTTCACCTGTGAAGGTTTTTGATAGAAAGAAGAAAGAAAGACTTGCATTTCTATAGCGCCTTTCACGACCACCGGACGTTCCAAACCGCTTTACAGCCAATGAAGTACTTTTGAAGTGTAGTCACTGTTGTAATGTGGGAAACAGGGCAGCCAATTCCCACAAACAGCAATGTGACAATGACCAGGTAATCTGTTTATGTTATGTTGTTTGAGAAATAAGTATTGACCAGGACACCGGGGATAACTCCCATGCTCTTCTTCGAAATAGTGCCATGGGATATTTTACGTCTACCTGAGAGAGCAGACGGGGCCTCGGTTTAATGCCTCACCCGAAAGGCAGCACCTCTGATAGTGCAGCACTGCACTGCACTGGAGTGTTAGCCTAGATTTATGTGCTCAAGTTCCTGGAGTGTGACTTGAACCCACAACCATCTGACTCAGAGGCGATAGGGTAAATAAAGAGAAACAGTTTCCAGTGGTTGAAGAGTTGATAACGAGAGGGCATAGATTTAAGGTGATTGGCAAAAGAACCAGAGGCGACAGGAGGAAAAATTATTCTCTTGTAGAATATATTGCAATAAATCTGACACAAGAGCACAAATGCCAAGGCCAAGAAAATGCTATTCAACCTGTGGATGCCTATAATGTCTGTAAGCTTGTAATGTTTGTAGCTCCACACTGTGGATGTGGACGTATTGTGTACTGCAACTACAGAGTCAATAATTAAACAGAAGCAGCAGGTTCTGGAGACTTCCGAGAGCTGCCTGCCATGTTAGAAAGCTGTGTGTGCTTGTGCTCTGTGAATATATCACATTTGGCAGTGAGATGGGATTTTTCGGATGATTTAAAGCTGAAATTTTGTTGATGACGTATTCAGCCAGCCAACAGAGAGACTTTGGAAGCTTCTCTGTCTTTGTAAAAAGCTACAACATCCAAGGTAAAATACAAGCACAATAGTTTAAACTGCAGAGTTTAAAATGGCGGCATCCGTAGCAGTAATGGGACACTTAGGTGAATATAAACGCGACCAGAAAAGGTTTAAAGCATGTGTGGACTGGCTAGAAATGTATTTCACTGCAAATAATATAATCGAAGTTCCAAAGAATGCAGTCCAGAATCAGGCGATATTGGAATGTAAGAGAGCGATTTTCCTATCGGAAGCTGGACTTGAATTGTATGAAACCCTGGTAAATCTGCTTGTGCCTGACGAGCCAAAGGACACGATTAAAGAGATTTTAACGAAGCTGGCGCAGCATTATAACCCAAAACCGTTAGAAATTGCTGAAAGCTATTGTTTCAGTATACAAAATCAAAAGACTGATGAAAGTATCAGTGATTACATTGTAGCATTAAAAAAGCTATCAATTCACTGTAATTTCGGAAACTTTCAAAACCGAGCATTGCGGGATCGTTTTGTTTGTGGGATGAAAAATGATGCGATCAGAAGAAAGTTATTGACTATGGATGACTTGACTTTTGAGTTGCTTGTCAGTCAGCAATGTCAATGGGCATGGCCGATCAATATTCCCGAAAATTTCATAATAATTATGGTCGTCAGTCAACTGAGGTGAATCGCCTGCAGGTTCAAAGAAAAAGACGGTGGGGCCCAAAGTCTCAGAAACTGGAAATTCTAACAGAGCGTCGGAATCATGCTATAGGTGCCTGGGACAACACATTGCTCAAAGTTGTTCATATGTGAAGGCAGAGTGTTTATTCTGCAGAAAGACTGGGCATCTTGCAAAGGCATGCCTACTGAAGGGTAAATCAGCTTTCAAAGCTATGAGTCCAGCGTTCAAAGCTATGAGTAGAAATCCCCAAAGCTATGAGTAGAAATCTCCAGAGACTACATAGCATAGAAGAACAACAATAGGACGAGCTGATGTTAGAGTTGAACGTCATTAGGAGCACGAGGTTAACGGACAGCGATATCAAAATCCACATAGATGTTGCGGGATTCAAGATACCAGTGGAAATCGACACGGGTGCATCCATGAGTGTGGTACCGGAGTCGCTATACCTCGACAAATTGCGTGATTTCCCATTGGAGAAATCTAAGATAGAGCTGCGAGGCTACTCGGGAGAGAACATTCCTGTGGTAGGTCGTATCACCGTACCGGTGAAATATAGGATCAATTTCAGAACTTGCCTCTAATAGTAGTGAAAGGAGACAAGCCTGCCTTACTAGGAAGAAATTGGTTGAGATCACTGAAACTGGATTGGAGTGAAATTTTCCGTGTGGAAGTGAGATTTGCATCAACGGATGATGTTATCAAGAGTTATCCGAAGGTGTTCTACGAAATGGGCAGTCCGATCCAAGGCTTCAAGGCGAGTGTCAGGGTACAGAAGGACGCTAGATTGGTTTACTATAAGCCATGTTCCGTACCATATAATCTCAAGGAGAAAGTTGAGCAAGAACTCAAAAGACTAGAGACTGAGAACATTATTTGTAAGATAGATCGAAGTAATTGGGCTACACCCACTGTTGTTGTACCTAAGTCCGATGGTAAGGTAAGATTGTGTGGTGATTATAAAGTAACCGTAAACCAGGTTCTAGAGGGTAATGTCCCCAATACATTGCCGATTATCGAAGATTTGTTCGCAATACTGACAGGTGATCAGATTTTCTCAAAACTGGATCTTATGAATGCCTACTTACAGCTTGAATTAGATGAGGAGTCCAAGTCATGTTTGACTATAAATACTCATCTAGGCCTGTATCAATTTAATAGGCTACCGTTTGGAGTGTCTTCCGTCTCTGCCATATTCCATGGGGTGATGAACCAGATTTTGCAAGGTATTGAAGGGGTAGTGTGTTATCTGGATGACATATTAATTTCAGTGCCAAATAGGCAAATTCATAATAACATATTGAATGAAGTCCTCAAACAGCTAGAGAAGCACAGAGTATGAATGTCTGCTTGTAAGTGTGAGTTATTTCAAAACTCAGTGGAGTACTTAGGTTCAGAGTAGACAAAGATGGTTTACATCCAACCATGGGAAAGCTGGATGCAATCAAAAATTCACCCACTCCCAGGAATGTCATTGAACTTCGTTCATTCTTGGATCTTTTGAACTATTATGGAAAGTTCCTACCAAATTTAGCTACAGTATTACATCCACTGAATGACCTATTGAAAAAACAGGTCCATTGGAAGTGGTCAAAAGAATGCGATACAACATTTAAAGAGTGTAAAAGCAAATTGGTAGAGAGCACCATGTTAGTTCACTATGATGTATCTAAGGAGATTAAGCTTGCATGTGATATCTCTCCGTATGGAGTTGGGGCAATGATCTCTCATGTATTAAGTAGTGGGGAGGAGAGACCAATTCCTTTTGCTTCACGCACTCTCAGTGCCAGTGAGAGTAATTATGCGCAAATTGAAAGGAAAGCTTTGGCATTAATTTTGGGGGTCAAGAAGTTTCACAAATACTTGTATGGGCGTAAGTTTACTATCGTTACAGACCACAAGCCCCTGACAGCAATCCTCCATCCAATAGGGTAGAAGTGTTCTATTTTTCATTCATTGATGAACTGCCAGTCACAGTTGAAGAGATTGGTAGAGTAACCAGACGTGACCCAGTGATGTCAAAGATGTATGATTATATTGCAAATGGATGGCCAAACCGTGTAATAGACAAAGATATTCATCCATTCTTCATTCGAAGGAATGAATTATCAGTCGATAAAGATTGTATCATGTGGGGTGCAAGAGTGGTTATACAAATAAATTTAGTTCCAAATTATTAGGAGATCTCCATGACGAGCACCTAGGAATGTGCTTGACCAAGAGTTTTGCGTTTAGTTATTTATGGTGGCCAGATCTTGATAAAGATATAGAGTACATTGTGAGTCAGTGTAACCACCTCAGTACCATTACAGCCCAGGGTGTGGCAAAGGCTACCTATTGATTTTGCTGAGCTAGAAGGACAACAATTGTTCATTGTGATTGATAGCCATTCGAAATGGGTTGAGGTGTTTCCAATGCGGAAAATAACAACAAGTAAAACATTAGACATTTTGCAAAGTTTATTTTCTTCATTTGGCCTCCCAGAAGAAATTGTTTTGGATAATGGACCACAATTTCGTTCCGAAGAATTTGCACAGTTCACGAGCAAAAATGGGGTGAAACAAACCAAGGTTCCTCCGTACCACCCTGCTTTGAATGGTGCAGCAGAGCGCACTGTACAAATTGTAAAAAGTGCTCTCATAAAACAAATGTTGGATCCAAATCCAAGGAAACGACAGTTGTCATTGGATCACAAATTGGCTAATTTTCTAATTACATATCGTAATACTCCTCATACAACTTCTGGTAGAACACCAGCAGAGTTGTTTCTCAAACGACAGCCACGAATCAGATTCTCGTTGTTAAAACCAAATTTGGCACAGTCCGTAGAAGAGAAACAATTAAGACAGAAAGAGAATCATGATAGAGGTAGAGTAAAAGAGAAAAGTGTGAAATTAAACCAGAAGGTGAGAGTGAAGAACCATCACCATAAATGGGTAAAGTAGTTGCTAGGAAGAGTGGTGAAGATATGTGGTCCTTGTACATATTTGGTCAAGATGTTTGATAATGAACAGGTTAGGTTTGTTCATATTGATCATATTTTACCTACAGACATGGAAGGAGTTGAAAGTGGGAATGATTCAATTATTTCTGACATCAGATAGTTTTGATACACCAGTAGCATATCCTACAGCTAATGTACTGGAAACAAATCCAAGAGAAAATCAGAATGTAAGTCTGAGTCTGAGTCAGGAAAACAAACAGCCTGAAGTTATAGTGAGTTCAAATGAAAATCAAGGAAATTGCATGGAGGAATAATTCCTCAGGATGAGCCTCGAATGAGTTTAGATTCAACACCATGTTTGGAAGGTTCTGTTCGAGAGTGAAGGTATCCTCTTCGAAACAGAAAACAAGTGGTTAAGTTAAATTTGTAAATATGGAAAAAATAAGACTGCATCCTGTGTTATGTATAAACATGCAAGTTATGTATGATGTTTGTTATAATAACTTCTTCATTAAGGAGGGAGAAGTGTAATGTCTGTAAGCTTGTAATGTTTATAGCTCCACACTGTGGATGTGGATGTATTGTGTACTGCAACTACAAAGTTAATAATTAAACAGAAGCAGCAGGTTCCGGAGACTTCCGAGAGCTGCCTACCATGTTAGAAAGCTGTGTGTGCTTGTGCTCTGTGAATATAACCCAATGCCCATGGCCTCGATATTTACTGGAGGACAGGGATGGTCCTCGTGAGCCCAGTAGTGGGTGGTGAACCCAGAGAATCCGGAGGGGGTGGAATACCGGCCGAGCTAAACTTCAGGGCCTCATTTAAATAAAAGTTCCCAGAGTCCCAGCCGACATCGGGTCAGATTCCGGCAGTTGGGCGTGAGCGGGACTTTGGCAGCAGGAGGCCGCAGCCCATGGGAATGGTCAGTGGCAGGAGAGGTCTGAAGGGGATCAGGGAGGAAGATCCAACACGATAGAGGTGGGGGCTGGGGAGTTCCAAGGACTCCTTGCGGGGCCCGAGGAGGCGAGCACTCCTGCTGCCAGGCTGCTGACGGCATCGGGCCGCAACGTTTGAACGTTAAGCAAGCCCCGCCCGCCTGTAGTGGGAGTCTCGTCAATGGCTTGATTTTCCGTTATAAAAATGACAACTGCTGAGAAGGCTGCCGGTAGATTTTTCAAGATTTAACCCCTCTGACGCATCATTCCTGCTCGGTCCATGTCTCTGTTACTCTAATTCTCCAGTTGAAGCCCCTCTAGTACCAGAACTCATCAAAGTCCATTTCTTTAGTATCCTAATTCTCAAACTGAAGCCCGACCCTCTAGTAGCCTAACTCTCCCAGTGTAATTTATCCCCCGGTACATTAACTCTCCATTGAAGCCCCTCCCTTTACTACCATAATTCATTGGGGCCCCACCCTTTACTACGCTAACTCACTGAAGTCCCTCCCTTTACTACCCTAACTCATTAAAGCCCATTCTTCCAGCACCCTAACTCTCCCATCAAAGCCATTCCTCCAATACCGTATTTCTTCCATTATAGCATTTGGGTAGAAAGCACTAAGTTCTAGTAGTTGGGGTGTAAAACACAATTAAAATTACAATCATTCCTCAGCTGCAAAAAGAAATGGAACTGAATGTAATAAGTTGTTTGTGGCTGAGATCTGGCTACAGGCATTGCAGCAGAGTTGCGAATGTTTCTGGAGAAGTAGAATTAGAGATGGAATCAACATGGGTCATATTAATTATTGCAGATAGTGTAAAATGTGCGATATTGGATCAGCCGCCCATTATTTTTTATTCAATCTCAGGTTGTTGGCATCGCTGGCAAGGCCTATCCCTAATTGCTCTGGAAAAGGTGGTGGTGAGCCACCTTCTTGAACCGCTGCAGTCCATGTGGTCAAGGTACTCCCACAGTGCTGTGAGGGAGAGAGTTCCAGGATTTTGACCTAGTGACAATGAAGGAACGGCGATATATTTCCAAGTCAGGATGGTTTCTGACTTGGAGGGGACCTTGGAGGTGGTGATGATCCCATGCACCTGCTGCCCTTGTCCTTCTAGTTGGTAGAGGTCGTGGGTTTGAAATGTGCTGCCGATGAAGACTTGGCGAGTTGCTGCAGTGCATCTTGTAGATGGTGCACACTGCAGCCATGGTGCGTCGTCGATGGTGGAGGGAGTGAATGTTGAAGGTGGTGGACGGGGTGCCAATCAAGTGGGCTGCTTTGTCCTGGATGGTGTTGAGCTTCTTGAGTGTTATTGAAACTGCACTCATCCAGTCAAGTTGAGAGTATTCCATCACACTCCTGATTTGTGCCTTGTAGATGGTGGAACGGCTTTGGGGAGTCAGGAGGTGAGACACTCGCCACAGAATACCCAACCTCTGACCTGCTCTTGTATTTATATAGCACCTGTAACGTAAAAAAGGTCCCGAGACACTTCATGGAGAAGTAATTGAACAAAAATAAACACCTAGACAAAGAAGGAGTTATTAAGGAGGGCCTTAAAAGAGTAGAGGGATGTAGCGAGGCAGTGAGGTTAAGAGTGAGGCTTTGAAGGAATTTAAATATGGGGATGATCATTTTAAATTTGAGGCGTGGGAGACTAGGAGCTAAAGTAAGTCAGAAAGGACAGGGCTGATGGGTGAATGCGAGTTAGGATACGGGCAGCAGAATTTTGGATGAGCTGAAGTTTATGGAGGATGCAGGATGGGAAGCCAGCCAGGAGAGTGTTGGAATAATCGAGCCTGGAGGTGACAAAGACATGGTTGAGGGCTCCAGCAGCAGTTGAGCTGAGGCAGGGGCAGAGACGGGCGATATTACAGAGGTGGAATAGGCGGTCTTTGTGATGGAGAAAGCTTGGGGTCGGAAGCACAGCTTGGGGTCCATTAGGACACCGAGATTGTGAACAGTCTGGTTCAACCTAATAGAGTGGCTGGAGAGTGGAATGAAATTGGTGGCAAGGGTATGGATTTGTGGCGGAAGCCCAAGACACTAGTTTCAGTCTTCCCAGTATTTAACTGGAAGAAATTGCAGCTCATCCAAGATTGGATATTGAACATGCAGTCTGGCAACACAGAGGCAGTGGATGATGTTGTTAAGAGATAGCATGTTGGTGAGGAAGAGGAGGGGGCCGAGGATAAACCCTTGCGAGACATTGGAGGTAATGGTATGGGGGCGGGTAGAGAAGCCACCGCTGGAGATGATGTGGATACAAGGACTGATACAGGAGAGGTGGACTGTACCTTAATCAAATAGGAACAATGAGACTTGTGAGGAACATTGACGCAGCAAATTAAAATTATTCAGACTAGATCGGTGGGGGTGGTGGAATGGCAGGAAGATAACCAGATCCGGACGAAATGGATCATGGGGTAGAAGGGAGTTGGTGGGTGGGTATACGCACAGTAACCCTGAAAGAGAAATATGCACATAGTCCAGGGATAAACTGACACTGCAGGGCATGAAAGGAGGCAATTCTACACTAAAATGCATTAGAAATAAAATGACAGGACTGGAGGCAGTAGGAAAATCTGATGTGGTGGGGCTATCAGACATATGGTTAAGAACATAAGGACATAACAAATAGGAGCAGGAGTAGGACATTCGGCCCCTCGAGCCTGCTCCGCCATTTAATAAGATCATGACTGATCTGATCCACTTTCCTGCCCGCTCCCCATAATCCTTCACTCCCTTATCGTTCAAAAATATGTCTATCTCCACCTTAAATATATTCAATGACCCAGCCTCCACAACTTTCTGGGGAAGAGAATTCCACAGATTTACAACCCTCTGAGAGAAGAAAGTTCTCCGCATCTCAGTTTTAAATGGGCGACCCCTTATTCTAAGATTATGCCCCCTAGTTCTAGTCTCCCCTATCAGTGGAAACATCCTCTCTGCATCTACCCTCAGTCGAGTCCCCTCAGTATCTTATATGTTTCAATAAGATCACCTGTCATCCTTCTAAACTTCAATGAGTATAACCTGCTTAACCTTTCTTCATAAGTCAACCCCTTCATCTCAGGAATCAACCTAGTGAACCTTCTCTGAACTGCCTACAAGTATATCCTTCCTTAAATAAGGAGACCAAAATTGTATGCAGTACTCCAGTTGTGGTCTCACCAATACCCTGTACAGTTGTAGCAGGACTTCCCTGCTTTTATACTCCATCCCCCTTGGAATATAGGCCAATATTCCATTTGCCTTCTTGATTACTTGCTGTACCTGCATACTAACTTTTTGTAGCATTTTGTAATCTCTCTCCATTTAAATAATAATTTTATTTTTTCTTTTTCCTGACAAAGTGGATAACCTCACACTTTCCCACTGCCATCTGCCAAATGTTTGCCCACTCACTTAGCCTGTCTATATTCCTTTGCAGATTCTTGGTGTCCTCACAATTTGCTTTCCCACCTATCCTTGTATAATCAGCAAACTTGACAACATTACACTCGGTCCTTTCATCCAAGTCATTAATACAGATTGTAAATAATTGAGGCCCCAGCACCAATCCCTGCGGCACCCCACTAGTTACTGCTTGTCAACCGGAAAATGACCCATTTATCCTGACTCTCTGTTTTCTGTTAGTTAGCCAATTTTCTAGCCATGTTAATATATTACCCCCAATCCCGTGAACTTTTATCTTGTGCAGTAACCTTTTATGTGGCACCTTATTGAATGCCTTCTGGAAATCCAAATACACCACATCCACTGGTTCACCCTTATCCACCCTGCTCGTTACATCCTCAAAGAACTCCAGCAAATTTGTCAAACATGATTTCCCTTTCATAAAAACATGCTGACTCTGTTTGATTGCATTATGATTTTCCAAAGGTCCCGCTACTGCTTCCTTAATAATGGGCTCCAGCATTTTCCCAATGACAGATGTTAGGCTAACTGGTCTATAATTTCCTGCTTTCTGTCTCCCTCTTTTGTTAAATGGGGGCATTACATTTGCAGTTTTCCAATCCGCTGTCACCTCTCCAGAATCCAGGGAATTTTGGTAGATTGCAACCAATGCATCCATTATCTCTGCAGCCACTTCTTTTAACACCCTAGGTTGCAGGCCATCAGGGCCAGTCCTATTATTTTACCAAATACTTTTTCTTTAGTGATAGTGATTGTTTTACGATCCCCCTCCCTATAGCCCCTAGATTATCTATTGTTGGGATGTTTTTAGTGCCTTCTACCATGAAGGCCGATACAAAATGTTTGTTCAATGTCTCTGCCATTTCCCTGTTCCCCATTATTAATTCCCCAGTCTCATCCTCTAATGGACCAATGTTTACTTTAGTTACTTTCTTCCTTTTTATATACCTGTAGAAGCACTTACTATCTATTTTTATATTTCTTGCTAGTTCACTCTCATAATCTATCTTCTCTTTCTTTATTTTTTTTTAGTCATCCTTTGCTGGTTTCTAAAAGTTTTCCAATCTTCTGGCCTACAACTAATCTTTCCAACATTGTATGCCTTTGTTTTCAATTTGATACCATCCTTTACTGCCTTAGTTAGCCACAGATGGTTCTCCCTTCTTTTAGTGACTTTCCTTCTCACTGGAATATATTTTTGTTGAGAGTTATGAAATATCTCTTTAACTGTCTACCACTGCTCATCAACCATCTTGCTCTTTAATCTATTTTCTCAGTCCACTTGAGCCAACTCTGCCTTCGTACCTTTGTAATCGCCTTTATTTAAGATCAGGACACTGGTTTGAGACCCAACTTTCCCACCCTCCAACTGAATTTGAAATGTAACCATGCTATGATCACTCTTTCCTAGAGGATCCTTTACTATGAGATAATTTGTTAATCTGTCCCATTACATAGTACCAGATCTAAGATAGCCTGCTCCCTGGTTGGTTCCACGATGTACTGTTCAAGAAAACCATCCCAGAAACACTCTATGAACTCTTCCTCAAGGCTACCTTGGCCAATTTGATTTGTCCAATCAATATGAAGATTAAAATTGCCCATGATTATTGTCGTGCCTTTCTTACAAGCCTCCATTATTTCTTGATTTATACTCTGTCTAAAAGTGTAGCTACTGTTAGGGGCCCTATAAACTATTCCAGTGACTTCTTCCATGAACCCTTCTCCCAACTATTTAGTTTAAAGCCCTCTCTACAGCCCTAGTTATTCGATTCGCCAGGACAATAGACCCAGCACGGTTCAAGTGAAGCCCTTTGCAATGGAACAGCTCCCTCTTACCTCAGTTCTGGTGCCAGTGTACCAGGAATTGAAACCCATTTCTCCCACACCAGTCTTCGAGCTACGCGTTCATCTCTCCGATCTTATTTACACTATGCCAATTTGCTCGTGGCTCGTGGCTCAGTAGTAATCCAGAGATTATTATCTTTGTGGTTCTGCTTTTTAATTTAGTCCCTAGCTGCTTATACTCCCTCAACAGAACCTTTGCTTAGACCTACCTATGTCGTTGGTACCTACGTGGACCACGACAACTGGATCTTCCCCCTCCCACTCCAAGTTCCTCTCCAGCCCAGAGGAGATTTCCTTAACCCTGGTTAAACCTAGAGGTTGGAAATTAATTTAATATTCAGGGGTATAGAGTGTTGAGAATAGTTGGAAGACACAGAAAGGAAGGCGATATAGCCTTATGTGTCAGAAACAATTGAGGTAGAAGAAGTGAAGCCTGGAGGAGGAGATAAACCAGAGAAAGAACTATTCTGGATAGAAATCTCTAATGTGAAAAACTTCAAGCTAACACAAGTCACCAGGCCAACATCAGAAATAAGATAGTTTTCTCTATGAATCCATAACAGGGCTGTGTGAGAACAGGAAAGTTATTTTATTGGGTGTTTTAAATCAGTCCAGCATGAATGGAGTAAACCCAAGTGGTTTTAGAGTCAGAGGGGTCTAAATTTGCATCGCTTGCGCCTCCCGTTAGCGCTAACGGGACGGAAACTATTTCTCGCACGGGGCCACTACCGTTTTGCAGGAGTTACATAGAAACATATAAAATAGGTGCAGGAGTAGGCCATTCGGCCCTTCGAGCCTGCACCGCCATTCAATAAGTTCATGGCTGAACATGCAACTTCAGTACCCCATTCCTGCTTTCTCGCCATACCCCTTGATCCCCCTAGTAGTAAGGACTTCATCTAACTCCTTTTTGAATATATTTAGTGAATTGGCCTCAACAACTTTCTGTGGTAGAGAATTCCACAGGTTCACCACTCTCTGGGTGAAGAAGTTTCTCCTCATCTCGGTCCTAAATGGCTTACCCCTTATCCTTAGACTGTGACCCCTGGTTCTGGACTTCCCCAACATTGGGAACATTCTTCCTGCATCTAACCTGTCGAAACCCGTCAGAGGCTTATGCGCCCCAGGCTGCTGCGCTACCAGTGACAATATCATCACCCTGAGCAGTGACCTGTTTTCGGCCCAAAACGAAAATTCGGTAGCGCTCTGTAAGGCCGTCGCGGGTGATACCTGCGCCAGCTTCACAAGTAACAAACCGGGCCCCATTCCGCTCGCAGGGCGAAAATGGGGAGGTGCGACGCGCACTTCTTCTAAAATGGACGACTTACCCATCGTGGTCTTGCCTTGTCGAATTCAGGGGGTACATGCCGGTGGTGAAATGGTGGCCCCTTCTCCCCATTGCAGAGTTCGCAGCATGCCCTCTCCTTTAACAGAAGGGGACGGTCCTGTGCCCCCGCCAGCGCTATGCAGCTCTCCACGGTTAGTGCCCCAGTCCTGCTCCCTGCACTCCACTTCCTCTCGGGGCGATAACCCCAAATTCGCTGCCGGTGTGGGACTTCCGCGCCTGGCATCCCGACTCGCCTTGGTTACCATCCCCAACCAAATTTCGGCCCCACAGTTTGGTAAATCTAAAGTAGGACTGATTCATGATTAATGATAGATTGAGAGAGGAAGCTCGAGTGGGCATAAATGGCAGCATGAACTGGTTGGGCCGAATGGCCGTTTCTGTGCTGTATATTCTATGTAATTCAATGTAATGGCTTATTGTGAAAGGAAATCACTAGAGGTAGTGGTCATTTTGACCTGGTGTTCATTAATGACCCAGACAGCATACAGGAAATGGAAATCATAACACCAGTGGGGAACAATCTGGGGCCCAATTATGCCAAAGACCAGAAGCAAGGTTTATAACTTTAAAAAGGCTAGGATGGGATATATGGGGATCATCATTATAGGCAGTCCCTCGAAATCGAGGAAGACTTGCTTTCACTCTAAAAGTGAGTTCTAAGGTGACTAAACACTCCAATACGGGAATTACAGTCTCTGTCACAGGTGAGGCAGACAGTCGTTGAAGGAAAGGGTGGGTGGGACTGGTTTGCCCCTGCTCCTTCTGCTGCCTACGCTTGGTTTCTACATGCTCTCAGCGACGAGACACGAGGTGCTCAGCGCCCTCTCGGATGCACTTCTTCCACAGGGCGGTCTTTGGCCAGGAACTCCCAGGTGTCGGTGGGGATGTTGCATTTTATCAAGGAGGCTTTGAGGGTGTCCTTGTAACGTTTTCTCTGCCCACCTTGTTCTCGCTTGCCGTGTAGGAGTTCCAAGTGGAGCACTTGCTTTGGGAGTTTTGTGTCAGGCATGCGAACAATGTGGCCCACCCAATGCAGCTGGCTGAGTGTGGTCAGTGCTTCGATGCTGGGGATGTTGGCCTGATTGAGGACGCTAACGTTGATGTGTCTGTCCTCCCAGGGGATTTGCAGGATCTTGCGGAGACATCGTTGGTGGTATTTCTTCAGTGATTTGAGGTGTCTACTGTATATGGTATCACTACAGACCTGTAGACCATGAGCTTGGTGGTAGATTTGAGGGCCTGGTCTTCAAACACTCTTTTCCTCAGGCGGCCGAAGACTGCACTGGCGCACTGGAGGCAGTGTTGAATCTTGTCGTCAATGTCTGCTCTTGCTGATAATAGGCTCCCAAGGTATGGAAAGTGGTCCACGTTGTTCAGGGCCACGCCGTGGATCTTTATGACTGGGGTGGGGTGGGGCGGTAGTGCTGTGTGGCGGGGTTAGGTTGGTGGAGGACCTTTGTCTTACGGGTGTTTAGTGTAAGATCCATGCTTTCGCACGCCTCAGTGAAGATGTTGACTATGACTTGGAGTTCAGTCTCTGAATGTGCGCAGAAGCAAGCGTCGTCCGCGTACTGTAGTTTGACGACAGAGGATGGGGTGGTCTTGGATCTGGCCTGGAGATGCCGAAGGTTGAACAGGTTCCCACTGGTTCTATAGTTTAGTTCCACTCCAGCGGGGAGCTTGTTGAGTGTGAGGTGGAGCATTGCAACAAGGAAGGTTGAGAAGAGGGTTGGCGTGATGACACAGTCCTGCTCGACCCCGATCCAGACGTGCATTGGGTCTATGATGGATCCATTGGTCAGGATCACGGCTTGCATGTTGTCGTGGAGCAGGTGGAGGATAGTGATGAACTTTTGGGGGCAGCCGAAATGGAGGAGGACGCACCATAGTCCCTCACAGTTGACAGTGTCAAAGGCCTTTGTAAGGTCAAAGAAGGCCAAGGGTTGGTGCTGTTCCCTGAATTTTTCTTGCAGCTGTCGCGCTGTAAAAATCATGTCCGTTGTACCCCATAGAGGACAAAATCCGCACTGTGACTCCGGAAGGAGTTCCTTAGCCACAGGGAGAAGATGGTTGAGGAGAATTCTAGCGACGCCTTTTCCAGTGGTTGATAACAGTGAGATTCCTCTGTAGTTGCCGTTGTCGGACTTGTCCCCTTTTTTAAAGATGGTCACGATTACTGCATCTCAGAGATCTCCCGGCATACTCTCCTCCTTCCAGATGAGAGAGATGAGATTATGCATTTGTGTCAATAGTGCCTCTCCGCCATACTTTAGTGCCTCAGCGGGGATTCCATCCGCTCCCGTTGCCTTGTTGTTCTTGAGCTGGCGAATGGCCTTTTCTACCTCGTGCAGGGCTGGAGTTTTGCTGAGATGGTGATGGGTAGCATGCTGCAGGATGAAGTCGAGGACACTCGATCAAAGGCAGAGTCTCGGTTAAGGAGATCTTCGAAGTGCTCCTTCCAGCGGATCCTGGCTGCCTCGGTGTCCTTGTTGAGTATCTCCCCATTCTTGGCCAGCAGTGCAGTGGGGCCTTGGGTCTTGGATTTAGGTGGCCTTGACGGCGGTGAAGAATCCTCGCACATCATGGCTGAATCTCCTGTGCTTTCTCCACCCACCATCTATTCTTTAGGTCGCGGGTTCTTTGTTGGACCTCGGCCTTAAGCCATCTGTAATGCTGCTTTGCTGCTCCCGAGTTGGGTTGTTGTTTTAGGTTCAGAAATGCCCTGCGCTTGCAACTTATTAGCTCTTGGATCTCCTGGTAATTCTCATCAAACCAGTCCTGATGTTTCCTGGTTGAGTGACTGAGCGTCTCTTCGCAGGTACTGGTTATGGAGGCCTGGAGGGCAGACCAAGCGCTGTTGGCATTCTGCGTCTCGGGGTCATCAAGGATCGTCAGGTTAGCAGTGAGGCGCTGGCTGTATAGGGCTCTCTTAGCTGGGTCTTTGAGTGCCCTGGCATTGATTTTTTTTTGCGGCACTGCTTCTGCTGTCGTCTATATTGATGTTGATGATGGAACAGATTAGGTGGTGGTCTGTCCAGGATTCGTCAGCTCCTGTCATGGTACGGGTGATGCGCACGTCTTTGCGATCCCTGGCTCGAATGATGACACAGTTGAGCAGGTGTCAGTGTTTGGAGCGAGGGTGTTGCTACGATGGCGGAACAAGGTGTTAGTGATGACATACTGGGGAATAATGGGATATATAGGGGATATACACAGGGGAACATTGGGATATATGGGGCTACACACTGAGTCATATATGGGGAACATACACTTTGGGAACAGTTGGATACCTAGAAGATACATATGGAAATAGTGGGTTATATGGAGATGTGCACTAGGGATCAGTGGGATATGTGGGGATAAACACTGGGCAACAATGAAATATACAACAAAATAAAAATGAAGGAGGAGAAAAGGACCATTGAAGTACGCGCTGCTGGTACTATAGCTCAACTTGAATGAGATGAGGCAAGAATTGAAACAAATTAATTGGAGAGAGATGTTTGACAGAAATTTAGTAGAAGCAAAATGGAACATATTTAAAAAGCTAATGATGGGCCTGCAGGATAAGTATGTACGCAAGATCAACAAGCTTGGTCTAAGCAAGCATGACCCTACGTGGATTAACAAAGTAAAAGCTTTTGGTCGTCTGCCTTAACATCTCCTTATGTGGCTCGGTGACAAATTTTGTTTGATAACTCTCCTGTGAAGCGCCTTGGGACGTTTTACTATGTTAAAGGCACTATATAAATACAAGTTATAGTTGTTGTTGTAAATAACTGCAGAGGCAAAATAAAACAACAAAGTACTCTTCCAGTGTTACAATAGCAAGGGGACTGCCAGTGAAGAGCTGAAAACATTAAAAGATTAAATTGGGTTTCAAACTGATGATTACTGCTCTAAGGATTCAAAGGGGAAGACATGAACAACATAAACCTCCTCAAAAAGGAGGGCCCAGGAAAAATGCAAAACTTCAATAGAAATGAGATTGAAGACCTAGACAGATGGAAAGGGCTTAACACAAATAAAGCCCCAGGGTTAGAGGGTATTTATCCCAGTATTGAGAGGGTAGGGAAGAGATTTGTGAGACATTGACAGCCAGGGAGTCAATGGATGCTGGGGGAGGTACCAGTAGATTAGAAACAAGCAAATGTGACACTCATATTCAAAAAGGGTGACAAAACAGAAGCAGGCATCTACAGACCCATTAGTCTGTCTTCAGTTCTGTGTAAAATAATGGAATCAATTACAGGAGTAACCTTGGGGACCATCTGTACAACAACCACCAAGTTAACAGCAGTTGATGTGGTTTTAGAAGGGGAAGATCCTGTGTGATCAATCTCCTTGATTTCTTTGAGGAAGGAGGCTGTGGTAAACACTACCTTGACTTCCAGAAGGTATTTGATCATGTTCTTCATGAAAGATTACTAATTAAGCTTAAAGCTGTGGGGATTAAGGACTAGATTTGGGGTATGGATACAGAAGTGGCTGCAAGGTAGAAAACAGCAGGTATTGTTAGAGTAACCTTGTGGTCGGGGTGGGGTGCCCAACGGCTGAATCTTGGGACCACTACTGTTCCTAATTTATATCAGTGATTGTGGGAGGAAATGGGCAGGTTTGGGTTGGATGGCATGTAAAAATTCAACAGGCTCAGTGGGTAGCACGCTCGACTCTGAGTCGGAAGGTTGTAGGTTCAAATCCCACTCCAGAGACTTGGGCACAAAAATCCAGGCTGACACTACAGTGCAGTGCTGAGGAAGTGCTGCATGTCGGAGGTGCCGTCTTTCAGATGAGACGTTAAACCGAGGCCCTGTCTGCTCTCTCAGGTGTATGTTTGCATGTACTACAAGGTATCCCGCATTGGACCGAATTGCACTTGAACTGGAAAACAAGGAAATGTAACGAGCGGAACTGCCGTCAGCACCCAAATAATCGTGTATGGGAATGCTGACCGCAGCTAAAAGTATTGAAATGCCTTTGAATGTACTGTACAGATTTTTTAATGAATAAAGTATATTTTGAAATTTAAAAAAAGGTGTACGTAAAAGATCCCATGGCGCTATTTCGAAGAATAGCTGGGGAGTTATCTCCGGTGTCCCAGCCAATATTTATCGCTCAATCAACATAACAAAAACAGATTATCTGGTCATTATCACATTACTGTTTGTGGGAGCTTGCTGTGCGCAAATTGGCTGCCACGTTTCTCACATTACACAGTGACAACACTTCAAAAGTACTTAATTGGCTATAAAGAGCTTTGGGATATCCAGTGGTCATGAAAGGCGCTATATAAATGCAAGGTTCCCTTTTTTTGAATATGAAACCCGCCCCCAACCTGCCCATTTCCAGTTTTAATGGAGGCGGGACAGGGGGCAGGCAACCAACCTGCTCGCAGGATTGCACAATGAGGCTGCCTGCCTTAGAATTAACCAACATTTTAAATTTAACTCCGGTCGGCCTGGTTTCCCAGGCTTCAGGAATCTCATCGGCTAAAGGGATGTAAGGACTGCTGGATCCAGGAGATAAGTGCCTTTCCATATATATGCTGGATCCAGTTTACCTGCTTCATCACCATCCCACTCCTCCTGCGATCTCTCTCCCACCGACCCTTCCGATCTCCCCCCCTACCCTTCCGATCTCTCCCCCCAACCCTTCCGATCTCCCCCCGACCCTTCAGATCTCTCCCCCCGAACCTTCCGATCTCCTCCCCCCCCCCCCGACCCTTCCAATCTCCCCCCCGACCCTTCCAATCTCTCACACCGACCCTTCCGATCTCTCCCCCCGACCCTTCCGATCTCTCCACCCGACCCTTCCGATCTCACACACCCGACCCTTCCGATCTCACACACCCGACCCTTCCGATCTCTCCCCCCGACCCTTCCAATCTCCCCCCCGACCCTTCCAATCTCTCACACCGACCCTTCCGATCTCTCCCCCCGACCCTTCCGATCTCTCCACCCGACCCTTCCGATCTCACACACCCGACCCTTCCGATCTCTTCACCCGACCCTTCCGATCTCTCCACCCGACCCTTCCGATCTCACACACCCGACCCTTCCGATCTCTTCACCCGACCCTTCCGATCTCTCCCCCCGACCCTTCCGATCTCCCACACCCGACCCTTCCGATCTCTTCACCCGACCCTTCCGATCTCTCCACCCGACCCTTCCGATCTCCCCCACCGACCCTTCCGATCTCTCCACCCAACCCTTCCGATCTCCCCCTTGACCCTGCCGATCTCTCCCCCCGACCCATCCAATCTCCCCCTTGACCCTGCCGATCTCCCACACCCGACCCTTCCAATCTCCCCACAACCCTTCCGATCTCCCGCATCGACCCTTCCGATCTCCCCCCACAACCTATGCAATCTCCCCCTGACCCTTCCAATCTCTCCACCAGACATTTTCGATCTTCCCCCGACCCTTGTGATCTCCCCCCGACCCTTCAGATCTCTCCCCCCGACCCTTCCGATCTCTCCCCCCGACCCTTCCGATCTCTCCCCCGGAACCTTCCGATCTCCCCCCCCCCCCCGACCCTTCCAATCTCCCCCCCGACCCTTCCAATCTCTCACACCGACCCTTCCAATCTCTCACACCGACCCTTCCGATCTCCCCCCCGACCCTTCCAATCTCCCCCCCGACCCAATCTCTCACACCGACTCTTCCGATCTCTCCCCCCGACCCTTCCGATCTCCCCCCCGACCCTTCCAATCTCCCCCCCGACCCAATCTCTCACACCGACTCTTCCGATCTCCCCCCCCCGACCCTTCCGATCTCCCCCCCCCCGACCCTTCGAATCTCCCCCCCCGACCCTTCCGAACTTGCCCCGACCCTTCCGATCTCCCACCCCCGACCCTTCCGATCTCCCACCCCCGACCCTTCCGATCTCCCACACCCGACCCTTCCGATCTCCCACACCCAACCCTTCCGATCTCCCCCCGACCCTTCCGATCTCTCCCCCCGACCCTTCTGATCTCCCACACCCGACCCTTCCGATCTCACACACCCGACCTTTCCGATCTCCCACACCCGATCCTTCTGATCTCACCCCCCCCCCCTGACCCTTCCAATCTCTCCACCAGACCTTTTCGATCTTCCCCCGACCCTTGTGATCTCTCCCCGACCCTTCCAATCTCTCCGCCAGACCCTTCCGATCTCCCCCCCCCACCCCACCTCCTGACCCTTCCAATCTCTCCCCCCCTGCCCCCCCACCCGGCCCCCAGACCCTTCCAATCTCCTCCTGACTCTTCCGATCCAGTGTAATCAAATGAGGTAGCCCATAGCCACAGAATGAGTTAAACATAGTTTGGGAGGGGGCCACTCAATGGCAGGTGGAATTTAATGCAAGCACGTGTAAAATATTGCATTTCGAAAGGGAAAATGGACAACAAACACACCATGAATGGTGTTGAAATAACTGGAGACTCAGGCTCAGTACACTTGATACGCAACATATCCAACCAGCATATAGCAGCAATAACACAGCCAATAGTATGTTCAACTACACAGCCAAACCAGCAGAGTACAACAACTTGCATTTATATAGCACCTTTAATGTAGTAAAACATTCACAGGAGAGATTATCGAACAGAATTTGACACCAAGCCGCATAAGGAGATATGAGGACAGGTGACCAAAAGCTTGGTCAAAGAGGTAGGTTTTAAAGAGTGCCTTAGAGAGAGGTGGAGAGGTTTAGGGAGGGAATTCCGGAGCTTAGGGCCCAGGCAGCTGAAGCCTTGGCTGCCAATGTTGGAGCAAATAAAATCAGGGATGCGCAATAGGCCAGAATTGGGGAAGCACAGAGTTTTCGGAGGGTGATAGGGCTGGAGGATAGGGAGGGGAGAGACCGTGGAGGGATTGGAAAACAAGGATGAGAAGTTTTAAATCAGAATCGGGAACCAATGTAAGGTCAGAGAGCATAGGGGTGATGATTGAATAGGACTTGGTGCGAATTAGGTTACGGGCAACAGAGCTTTGAATGCGCTCAAATTTACGAAGGGTACCAGATGGGAGGCCGGCCAGGAGAGCATTGGAAAAGGTAACAAATGCATACAGAGGAAGTCATGATTAAACAAGGCTCTTGTCAGACTGCACCTTCAACATTGTGTCCAGTTCTGGTCACCAAATTCTGGTAGATATTCCAATCCTGGAGGCAGTGCAGAGAGGAGTCATGAGGCTGATCCCCAGTATTGGGGGAATCAATTACGAGGAAAGCTTGCAGAGACTTGGGGAGTGAAATTACTCCTTTTTATAGCCCTGTTGACAACTCCTGGGGGAGCTAAAGGGACTCAATGGCGTTTCGCCTGGGGGTCGGAGGTGCTACTGCCTCCCGGGAAATTGTCCCGGAGGTTTGGGCGGCGGTGTCCCGGCAGCGCCGTGCCCCTTGATTAGCACCCCGGGCCAGCGCGCAGCTACCGATGACGTCATCGCTATGCACGCCAACTCCTCACCACCCCACACCGACCCATAACACCCTGTGGGGGAAATTTCCCTATGGGTCACAAGGCTGGCGGACATACGCTGCTGGGTCACCTCTTAAAGGGAGGCTTTTAGCGCCCCAATCCGCCATCTTTATTTGTCGGCCAACTCTTGGGTTGGCACCACAATGGCGGCCCTAGCATCGACCGAGCTGCCATCGTGCAGCCCGGCACACCGTTTTGGTTGCTGGGCTGCTGGCCCGGTTGATCTTGTCCCTCGTGGCCCTCTGGTGGTCACCAAAGGGCCTGCAGAGTGTGCAGCGGCCTTCTCCTTTAATTGAAGGGTAGGGGCGTTGTAGCACGTCAGCGCTATGTGGAGCATTCGCGAAGCGCTGGTCTCAGCACCGCTATCGCTCCAGGAACGCTGTAAGATTTCTAAATCTCTGGCATTAAATTGACAGCGAGACCGATTCTTTTAAAACAATTTGGAATAGTTTATTAAACACACACATATGCACAGCTATCAGAGAAACAGCAATACTCAGCTATCCACAGATTTACTTGATACAGATACTATGGGCTCAATTTTCCCCGGTCATTTGCGGCGTTTTTTTGGCACGCACTGTTTTTTCTGGCGTATTTATTTTTTTCCAAGTTTCCCCCTGCGATCTGTGCCGGCATAACTGATTTAGTTACAATTTTTCTCGGCCAGTTTTTTTTGACTGCGTCAATTTTTTCAACTGTTCGCAGTTTGGCCAACATTTTTTTTCTATTATGTTGGTGTATCTGACCACTCCCGAAAAACCTTCTGATGAGTTAAGAAAACCAGCGCACATTCATTAATTGGCGCTGAAAGACGCCATTGTTTTTAAATCGAAGATTTTGGAGGGAGTCAAGAACACTGTCAAAATCAATAATAAAGTTCAACCTTTTTTTGCCTGTCGACGTAAATTTGTTCGATTTCAGAAGTTTTCTCACTTTTTTAGTCACTCACACGCCACCACCGAACGTCTTGAAGCAGGGCTGGAGGTTCGTAGCTTTGGATGGCAGAATCGGCCTCACGCTCGGATACAGCGGCTCGAGGCTCGGCTACAAAACAAGCCGTAGGAGGGGAGAGGGAGAGGAGAGAGAGAGGTGCCGATCGGAAGGCTTGGAGCCCGGGGAGGGGGAGGGAGAGAGACAAGTCACAAGACTCAAGGGGGAGATGGGGGCGGGGGGAGGTGGAGAGAGGAGATGTCACAAGACCTTTGGGTGTGGTCCATCTATACAGACCTCGAGAGATACAACTGTGAATCTGTGCTGTCTGGTTTCCTGCTGTTTTGTTTTGAGCTTCTTTCAAATATTTAAGTATGGGGGCAATACTGACAATGCCATACCTTGTGCGAGCCTTCTGCATCATGGTGCTATGTAGGAGACAATTGATTTGACTTCATCGCATCAGGAACATCAGAGCCTGTAGGGTGCTGCGCAGGAAGCCTTACCCACCTCGGGTATATCGAGTCAGGCATTTGTACCTCCACCTGAGTGATGCAGACTGTGTCAGAAGGCTGCGTTTCTGCAAAGAAGTTGTAAGTGAGAACTGTGAATTGGTCAAAGCAGACCTGCAACCTAGAAACATCAGGAGGACTGCTTTATCAGTTGAAGTGAAGGTTACAGCTGCACTTTTATTCTATGCCTCTGGATCATTTCAAGCTACAACTGGGGATGTGTGCGCCATCTCTCAACATGCAACACATGTCTCCGTTCACCAGGTCAAGGCTGTACTGTTCGCACGTAGGAATGACTTCATAAAGTTCCTCATGACCACCCAAGCAATCCATGACAGGGCTGAGGGCTTCTCCGGGATTGCTGGCTTCCCAAAGGTACAGGGCTGCATTGATTGTACCCACATTGCCTTGTGAGCACCTTTGAAGAATTCTGAGATGTACAGGAACAGAAAAGGCTTCCACTCCATTAATGTGCAGCTCCTGTGTGATGACATGGATCATATCATGTCAGTCGATGCAAGATACCCTGGCAGCACCCATGATGCGTTCATCCTAAGCGACAGCGTTTTATCTGCCATGTTTCAGCAGAAGCCAGAAGGGCAGAGCTGGCAACTGGGAATTGATGGGTATGGCCTTGCCACCTGGCTCATGAAGCCCCTAAGCGTAACCCGGACGGAAGCTGACCGTGAATACAACATGTCGCACATTGCGATGCGCAGCATCATTGAACGGACCATTGGCATCTTGAAACATCGTTTCTGATGCCCGGACCATTCCGGAGGGTACTCCCCTGAGATTGTCGGTCAGTTCCCTGTTGTGTGCTGCATTCTGCATAACTTAGCCATCATGAGGCAGCAGCACCTGGCAGCGGGAGACCCACCTGCGGTGAGAGTGGCTGATGATAATGATGTGGAGGATGCAGGTGATGAGCAGGAGGAGGAGGAGGACGACGAGGATGAGGAAGTCATGCTAGTGCATGAGGCCGGAGCACAACGGCCGAGGAGAGCGGGCCATCGTGCTCCTTTAACGATTGCGCGAACCTTGCGCCAGCAGCTCATCTGTGAACACTTTACTGATGCCTGAGGACTCAGAGACAACTATTCCACATGGACATGTTTACAGTTTTGAACTGTTCCGTAATGTTGTGTTGTGTTAATGGAACATGATTCACCGTTTTAATGTAAAATATATTTTATTCAAAAGTTTACAATTAACTTTAATAAAATTATTCTTGTATCAAACTTTACTTTGATATAACTCTTTAAGATCATTTAAAAACTTTAAGATCACTTGTAAATTTACATATCTTCCAAAAAATTTTAATTTGATAGCAGTTATAACAGTAACAATAATAATAATAACAATAACAACAGCAGCAAAGAAAGGCTGCACCCATCTCTCCTCCCCCTTATTCGCAGGCGGTGGCGTAGTGTTTCTGGGCTTGATACCAAGCTTATTCTTTCTAATATCTTGGGTACTGCCCACCTCTTGAGGGTGGGGGACGTCGGCATCAGGCGACATTGGAGGGCCCGGCTTTGGGCTCTTCAGAGGCTTGTGTGGTGATTGGAGTGGGAGTGACAGTTGATTCCGTCAATGGACGCGGTTTTGGGCGTGTTCCCTTATTGCAGCAGCTAACTCCAACATGCCGTCCCTCATGCTCCCTGACAGTGTCTCAACGACCTGCAACATTCCCTCCCTCATGTTGAGCAAAACTGTCTGAACTACCTGTAACATTCCCTCCCTCATGTTGAGCAAAACTGTCTCACTACCTGTAACATTCCCTCCCTCATGGTCAGTGACGTGGTTTGCACTACCTCTGACATTCCCTCCCTCATGGCCACTATTCCCTCACTGATTGTCCCAGATATCGTTCCCATTTCTTATGCCATTGCTGTTACATCTCCCGACAGTCCCTCCACCTCATCACTCACTCCACTGATGGCATCCAGGAGTGATCAGGTAAGGTCACTGCTCTCCGCACTTAATGACATCATCTGAACCACATCTGTTAGATCCTGCACCTCAGGAGAGCGCAGTCGAGCTCTCCTTCCCCTCCTCCCCATGGGTGTGGCTCGCTGCACCCCACCACTGGGACCCGCAGCCTGGGACGGTGGGGCCCTGGGTGTGGCTCGCTGCACCCCACCACTGGGACCCGCAGCCTGGGACGGTGGGGCCCTGGGTGTGGCTCGCTGCACCCCACCACTGGGACCCGCAGCCTGGGACGGTGGGGCCCTGGGTGTGGCTCGCTGCACCCCACCACTGGGACCCGCAGCCTGGGACGGTGGGGCCCTGGGTGTGCCTCGCTGCACCACACCACTGGGACCCGCAGCCTGGGACGGTGGGGCCCTGGGTATGCCTCGCTGCACCACACCACTGGGACCCACAACCTCAGAAGGTGTGAAACCATGGAATGTCCCACCAACATTCAAACCACTAGTCACGGGAGGGGCTATCACCTCCATGAGCGGCACCTCCTCCAAAGTCAGTGCAGCAGTGGGGGCTTCATCCAGCTCCATCTCCTCCCACACCCCCTCCCCTTCACCCCCATGTTCTTGGTCTGGAGGGTTGGATTGGAAGATGTTCTCCTCTCCAGGCTCATCCTCATCTGAATCTTCTTCTGCATTCGTTATAATCTACCAAAATTCTCTGGACTCTGGGGAGGTACCAGCGGATTGGAAAGCAGCTAATGTAACGCCTCTGTTTAAAAAAGGGGGCAGACAAAAGGCAGGTAACTATAGGCCGGTTAGTTTAACATCTGTAGTGGGGAAAATGCTTGAAACTATCATTAAGGAAGAAATAGCGCGACATCTAGATAGGAATAGTGCAATCAAGCAGACGCAGCATGGATTCATGAAGGGGAAATCATGTTTAACTAATTTACTGGAATTCTTTGAGGATATAACGAGCATGGTGGATAGAGGTGTACCGATGGATGTGGTGTATTTAGATTTTCAAAAGGCATTCGATAAGGTGCCACACAAAAGGTTACTGCAGAAGATAAAGGTACGCGGGGTCAGTGGAAATGTATTAGCATGGATCGAGAATTGGCTGGCTAACAGAAAGCAGAGAGTCGGGATAAATGGGTCCTTTTTGGGTTGGAAATCGGTGGTTAGTGGTGTGCCACAGGGATCGGTGCTGGGACCACAACTGTTTACAATATACATAGATGACCTGGAAGAGGGGACAGAGTGTAGTGTAACAAAATTTGCAGATTAGTGGGAAAGCGGGTTGTATAGAGGACACAGAGAGGCTGCAAAGAGATTTAGATAGGTTAAGCAAATGGGCTAAGGTTTGGCAGATGGAATATAATGTCGGAAAGTGTGAGGTCATCCACCGTGGGAAAATAAACAAAAAAAGGGAATATTATTTGAATGGGGAGAAATTACAACATGCTGCGGTGCAGAGGGACCTGGGGGTCCTTGTGCATGAAACTCTTTTGGAGTTCACCTGCAAAAACATAAAACATTAAACGGTGCCACCCGACCTGGGTGACACTCCAGACATTTACAAGGCCCTTTTTTCTCCCCCCCCCCCCTTTTTTTTGTTGTTTTTTTGTGTTTTTCTTTTTTTGGGTTTTTTTTTTGGGCACTAAAATCACAATTTTCCCCAGTGCCCCCTATAAAAGGAAAGGGGGACACTAAAAGCACCGGCAATTAACACAAATTAAACTTAAAAACGTAAAATCAAATTAAAATTTGGTTGCCGGGCATGATGATGCACTCCAGTCCCTCCGGTGCCCACCTCTTCCTTGTGCATGAATCCCAAAAAGTTAGTTTGCAGGTGCAGCAGGTAATCAGGAAGGCGAATGGAATGTTGGCCTTCATTGCGAGAGGGATGGAGTACAAAAGCAGGGAGGTCCTGCTGCAACTGTATAGGGTATTGGTGAGGCCGCACCTGGAGTACTGTGTGCAGTTTTGGTCACCTTACTTAAGGAAGGATATACTGGCTTTGGAGGGCGTACAGAGACGATTCACTAGGCTGATTCCGGAGATGAGGGGGTTACCTTATGATGATAGATTGAGTAAACTGGGTCTTTAGTCGTTGGAGTTCAGAAGGATGAGGGGTGATCTTATAGAAACATTTAAAATAATGAAAGGGATAGACAAGATAGAGGCAGAGAGGTTGTTTCCAGTGATCGGGGAGACTAGAACTAGGGGGCACAGCCTCAAAATACGGGGGAGCCAATTTAAAACTGAGTTGAGAAGGAATTTCTTCTCCCAGAGGGTTGTGAATCTGTGGAATTCTCTGCCCAAGGAAGCAGTTGAGGCTAGCTCATTGAATGTATTCAAGTCACAGATAGATAGATTTTTAACCAATAAAGGGAATTAAGGGTTATGGGGAGCAGGCGGGAAAGGGGAGCTGAGTCCACGGCCAGATCAGCCATGATCTTGTTGAATGGCGGAGCAGGCTCGAGGGGCTGGATGGCCTACTCCTGTTCCTAATTCTTATGTTCTTATGTTCTTTTCCTCAGGGTTGGCCTCAAGTTCTGCAAAAGATAACAGAACAGTCAAATGGTTAGTAGCAGAGGAGGGGGCAGGGTGGGTGGCATGAGTAGGCTCACACATTGCAGGCCAGGCAGCAGGCTGATTTTGAAGGACCATGATGAGTTTGCAGGACTTACCCTCTCCCTCGAGTGTGGGCCCAGCTTGTGCAGTACTGATTGCTTTTTTCCAGGCAGGACCCATCAAAGCAGCGACCCTCTCTTCCAAGGGTGTCAGTGGCTGCAGATTTGCCGGGCCTCCTCCTGTTTGAGTTTTTTCCCTTTTATTATGTGCCAACTTCCTCTGCAGAGATGAAAATGCAACTTTTTAGAGAGGGTGTCTTTCTGCTGGGTAGGACATATACAGCTGGTCACATTTACAATTGCAATTCCATTGAATAAATGAAAATATTACTTGCACTAACTACTTGACCAAGGTCCTGCCATTTCTTTCTGCACTGGCCTCCAGATCTCGTGGTGGTCACCATTGCACAGTAATCTTCTGCAACTTGGTTCCAGCGTTTAGTCATTTCTTTGGGTGGAACTTTTATGTGACCTCTGCTGGTGTCCAGCTCCTGCCACCTGTTCTCAATCACAGTAACTAGTGCCTCCACTTCTCCCTGTAAGAAATTCTTGGTCCTTGCACTGCATTGTATTGCTGCAGCTGCGATTTTTCCAAAATTCTCACAGCACTCCTTCTCACACACACAACTGGCTTTTAAAAAATCCAAGCTGTACTGAACATGCGCGTCCATTGGAACGACGTCAAAAACTTAACTTTTTTTTCCGCGCATGTGCAGAAGGTACGCTTTGTTTTTCGACACAGACAGCAGGCTCCACCCCCGGAGGTGACTGGACACGCTGCGTGGCTCCAAATTCAAATCATACATCGTGGAAACTTTGGCAAAATATTTCTACCACATTGTTGGCCTAGAAAAACAGGCGTAACTCTGGCAATACGCCAGAAAACAGGCTTGAGGAAAATTGAGCCCAATGATGTTACAATAAAAAAAGGTATAAAAAGGTATACGTCATTTCCCTCTGCAAAGCACATGACCTGTTTCTTTGTCTGTAAAGGGAGGTCCTGCTTTTGCCATGTGCTAAGGAGAAGAGAGACCCAGCAATCTTTGCTTGGATTATTATACTCCCTATGGCCATTGTTTCTCAGAAAGCCTCAGGATTGGGTATTATTTCCAGGGCCATTCGTGATTGGCTTCTCCTCATACATGTGTCTGTCTGGAGGGCCGGTGCCATTCCTTGATTAGGTTAATGGCTTTCCAATAAACATCTTTTCTAGTTTGGTGAGTTTCAAACCTGTTATGTATGCAACACCTTGTAACCGGCATTCTACCTCCACCAGAGGGCGCATCTGTTGGGAGTCCCAAGGGATCCCAGCATCCCTTGGGAGCACTGTATATAAGTAGGCCTCCCATGCTGTGCCAGCACTCTGGAGTCAGAATAAAGAGTCTAAGGTCACACTTACTCAAGTCTACAGTACTCAGTCACATTGCTTTATTTGAGACACAACAACTGGCGACAAGTAATAGATAACGAACCATCACGCGAAAATGCAGAGAACTGTTGGTATCCTGGAGAAATTCTCAGAAGGGGACGATTAGGAAGCCTTCGTGGAGCGACTCGACCAATACTTCGTGGCCAACGAGCTGGAAGGGAATGAGAACACTGCCAAACGAAGGGCGATCCTCCTCACCATCTGCGGGGCAGCAACCTATAGCCTCATGAAAAATCTTCTTGCTCCGGTGAAACCAACAACCAAATCGTATGAAGAACTGTGTGCGCTGGTCCGGGAGCACCTAAATCCGAAGGTGAGCGTTCTGATGGCAAGGTATCGATTTTATACATGTCAACTGTCTGAAGGCCAGGAAGTGACGAGCTACGTCGCCGAACTAAGGCGCCTTGCAGGACATTGCGAATTCGGTCGATTCCTGGAGCAAATGCTGAGAGACTTTTTTCTGCTTGGCATTGGCCATGAGGTTATCCTTCGCAAACTATTGACTGTTGAAACACCGAATCTGAACAAAACCATAACGATAGCTCAGGCATTTATGTCCACCAGCGATAACACCAAACAAATTTTGCAGCATAAAGATGCATCGGCAAGTATTGTGCACAAATTATCATCGTTTTCAGGCAGGAATGCATATGGCAGAACGTACACGCCTGCAGCTGCACGACCTCAGATGACTCAGAGTCCGCCATCAAGTGTGAATGCGAGGCAATTAACACCTTGTTGGTGCTGCGGAGGTGATCATCGAGCCCATCAATGCCGCTTCAATCACTATGCGTGCAAAGGCTGTAGAACAATGGGGCACCTCCAGCGAATGTGCAGACGAGCTGCAAACCCTGCAAACCACCACGTTGCAGAGGAAGACCAATCCATGGCGGATCAAACTGAACTCGAGACTCAAACTGAGGAGGCAGAAGTGTACGGGGTACACAGCTTCACCACGAAATGTCCACCGATCATGTTAAAAGTTGAACTGAATGGAATTCCAGTATCCATGCCTGGGACACAGGTGCGAGTCAGTCCACCATGAGCAAAAAAGCCTTCGAGAGGCTGTGTAAAAGGGAATAAGGCAAAAAGGCCCAAGCTGAGCCCCATTCACACCAAGCTGAGAACTTACATGAAAGAGCTGATTCCTGTAATTGGCAGCGCAGCAGTAAAAGTCTCCTATGATGGAACGGTGCACGAACTACCACTATGGATTGTACCAGGAGATGGTCCCACATTGTTCGGCAGAAGCTGGCTGGGAAAAATTTGCTGGAACTGGGACAACATCCGAGTGGTTTCATCCGTCGACCAGGTTTTGAGCAAGTTCCCATCGTTGTTGGAGCCATGCACCGGAAATTTCTCTGGGGCGAAGGTGCAGATCCACTTGGTTCTCGGTACACGACCCATCCACCACAAGGTACGTGCGGTGCCATACATGATGCGAGAGAAAGTGGAGATCGAGCTGGACAGGCTGCAACGAGAGGGCATCATCGCGTCGGTTGAGTTCAACGAGTGGGCCAGTCCGATTGTTCTGGTTCTCAAGGGCGATGGCACGGTCAAAATTTGTGGGGACTATAAAGTAACGATTAACCATTTTTCGCTGCAGGACCAATACCCGCTACCCAAGGCAGATGACCTATTTGCGACGATGGCAGGAGGGAAGACATTCACCAAGTTGGACCTGACCTCGGCCTACATGACGCAGAAGCTGGCGAAATCTTCGAAAGGCCTCATCTGCATCAACACGCACAAAGGTTTGTTCATCTACAATAGATGCCAGTTTGGGATTCGAATGGCCGCGGCTATTTTTCAATGGAACATGGAAAGTCTGCTAAAGTCGGTTCCGCGCACCGTGGTTTTCCAGGACGACATATTGATCACATGTCCAGACACCATCGAACACTTGCAGAACCTGGAAGAGGTTCTATGTCGGCTAGATCATGTGGGACTCAGGTTGAAACGCTCAAAGTGTGTTTTCCTGGCGCCAGAGGTCGAGTTCTTAGGAAGAAGAATCGCGGCAGACGGCATCAGACCCACCGACGCCAAGACGGAGGCCATCAGGATCGCGCCAAGACCACAGAACGTGACAGAGCTACAGTCGTTCCTGGGACTCCTCAATAATTTTGATCATTTCCTACCCGGGTTAAGCACCTTGCTAGAACCTCTACATGTGTTACTACGCAAGGGAGATGACTGGGTGTGGGGAAAATCACAACAGACTGCTTTTGACAAAGCCAGAAATCTGTTATGTTCCAACAAACTGCTTCTTCTGTATGACCCATGTAAACGTTTAGTGCTAGCTTGCGATGCGTCTTCGTACAGGGTCGGGTGTGTGTTACAACAAGCAAACGAATCAGGAACATTGCAACCAGTCGCTTATGCGTCCAGGAGTTTGTCCAAGGCTGAAAGGGCTGACAGCATGATTGAAAAAGAAGCTCTGGCATGCGTTTACGGGGTGAAAAAAATGCACCAGTAACTGTTTGGGCTTAAGTTCGAGTTAGATACTCGAGCCGCTCATATCGCTATTCTCAGAGAGCATCCAAAAATGAGTGCTCACGCTGTCTGCATATAACTATGCAATTCACCACAGGCCAGGCACAGAGAACTGCGCTGATGCTCTCAGTCGGCTACCATTGCCCACCACCAGGGTGGAAATGGCACAGCCTGCAGACTTGCTCTTAGTGATGGATGCGTTTGAAAATGAGAAGTCACCTGTTACGGCCCACCAGATCAGGACCTGAACCCGCCAGGATCCTTTAATGTCTACTGTCCCTTGTAAGAAACTGTGTCCTCCATGGGAGCTGGTCTAGCGTCCCAGCGGAGATGCATGAAGAGATCAAGCCATTCCAGCGGCGCAAAGACGAAATTTCCATACAGGCGGACTATCTTTTGTGGGGTAATCGTGTGGTTTTGCCTAAGAAAGGCAGGGAAACGTTCATACGCGACCTACAACATACCCACCCAGGCACAGTAATGATGAAAGCTATAGCCAGATCCCATGTGTGGTGGCGCAGCATCGACTCAGATTTGGAGTCTTGTGTGCACCAATGCAACACTTGCTCTCAACTGAGCAATGCACCCAGGGAGGCACCACTAAGGTTGTGGTCATGGCCCTCCAAACCGTGGCCTAGGATCCACATTGACTTCGCTGGCCCGTTTCTAGGCAAAATGTTTTTGGTTGTTGTGGATGCTTATTCAAAATGGATTTTGAGTGTGTAATAATGTCTGTAAGCACGTCCACTGCCACCATCGAAAGCCTATGAGCCATGTTTGCCATACACAGCCTGCCTGATATCCTTGTCAGCGACAATGGGCCATACTTCACCAGCGCTGAATTCAAGGAATTCATGACCCACAATGGGATCAAGCACGTCACATCTGCCTCATTCAAGCCCGCATCTAACGGCCAGGCAGAATGGTCAGTCCAAACCATCAAGCATAGAAACATAGAAACATAGAAAATAGGTGCAGGAGTAGGCCATTCGGCCCTTCGAGCCTGCACCACCATTCAATGAGTTCATGGCTGAACATGCAACTTCAGTACCTCATTCCTGCCTTCTCGCCATACCCCTTGATCCCCCCCCAGTAGTAAGGACCACATCTAACTCCTTTTTTAATATATTTAGTGAATTGGCCTCAACAACTTTCTGTGGTAGAGAATCCCACAGGTTCACCACTCTCTGGGTAAAGAAGTTTCTCCTCATCTCGGTCCGAAATGGCTTACCCCTTATCCTTAGACTGTGGCCCCTAGTTCTGGACTTCCCCAACATTGGGAACATTCTTCCTCCATCTAACCTGTCTAAACCCATCAGAATTTTAAACATTTCTATGAGATACCCTCTCATTCTTCTGAACTCCAGTGAATACAAGCCCAGTTGATCCAGTCTTTCTTGATATGTCAGTCCCGCCATCCCGGGAATCAGTCTGGTGAACCTTCGCTGCACTCCCTCAATAGCAAGAATGTCCTTCCTCAAGTTAGGAGACCAAAACTGTACACAATACTCCAGGTGTGGCCTCACCAAGGCCCTGGCCCTGTACTCAAATCCCCTCGCTATGAAAGCCAACATGCCGTTTGCTTTCTTAACCGCCTGCTGTACCTGCATGCCAACCTTCAATGACTGATGTACCATGACACCCAGGTCTCGTTGCATCTCCCCTTTTCCTAATCTGTCACCATTCAGATAATAGGTTGTCTCTCTGTTTTTACCACCAAAGTGGATAACCTCACAATTATCCACATTATACTTCATCTGCCATGCATTTGCCCACTCACCTAACCTATCCAAGTCACTCTGCAGCCTCATAGCATCCTCCTCGCAGTTCACACTGCCACCCTACTTAGTGTCATCCGCAAATTTGGAGATACTACATTTAATCCCCTCGTCTAAATCATTAATGTACAATGTAAACAGCTGGGGCCCCAGCACGGAAACTTGCAGTACCCCACTAGTCACTGCCTGCCATTCTGAAAAGCACCCATTTACTCCTACTCTTTGCTTCCTGTCTGCCAACCGGTTCTCAATCCATGTCAGCACACTACCCCCAATCCCATATGCTTTAACTTTGCACATTAATCTCTTGTGTGGGACCTTGTCGAAAGCCTTCTGAAATTCCAAATACACCACATCAACTGGTTCTCCCTTGTCCACTCTACTGGAAACATCCTCAAAAAATTCCAGAAGATTTATCAAGCATGATTTCCCTTTCAAAAATCCATGCTGACTTGGACCTATCATGTCACCTTTTTTCCAAATGCGCTGCTATGACATCCTTAATAATTGATTCCATCATGTTACCCACTATCGATGTCAGGCTGACCGGTCTATAATTCCCTGTTTTCTCTCTCCCTCCTTTTTTAAAAAGTGGGGTTACATTGGCTACCCTCCACTCCATAGGAACTGATCCAGAGTCTATGGAATGTTGGAAAAAGACTGTCAATGCATCCGCTATTTCCAAGGCCACCTCCTTAAGTACGCTGGGATGCAGTCCATCAGGCCCTGGGTATTTATTGGCCTTCAATCCCATCAATTTCCCCAACACAATTTCCCGACTAATAAGGATTTCCCCCAGTTCCTCCTTCTTACTAGACCCTCTGACCCCTTTTATATCCGGAAGGTTGTTTGTGTCCTCCTTAGTGAATACCGAACCAAAGTACTTGTTCAGTTGGTCTGCCATTTCTTTGTTCCCCGTTATGACTTCGCCTGATTCTGACTGCAGAGGACCTACGTTTGTCTTTACTAACCTTTTTCTCTTTACGTATCTATAGAAACTTTTGCAGTCCGTCTTAATGTTCCCTGCAAGCTTCCTCTCGTACTCTTATTTTCCCTGCCCTAATCAAACCCTTTGTCCTCCTCTGCTGAGTTCTAAATTTCTCCCAGTCCCCGGGTTCACTGCTATTTCTGGCCAATTTGTATGCCACTTCCTTGGCTTTAATACTATCCCTGATTTCCCTTGATCGCAACGGTTAAGCCACCTTCCCTTTTTTATTTTTATGCCAGACAGGGATGTACAATTGTCGTAGTTCATCCATGCGGTCTCTAAATGTCTGCCATTGCCCATCCACAGTCAACCCCTTAAGTATCATTCGCCAATCTATCCTAGCCAATTCACGCCTCATACCTTCAAAGTTACCCTTCTTTAAGTTCTGGACCATGGTCTCTGAATTAACTGTTTCATTCTCCATCCTAATGTAGAATTCCACGTCATCCATTTTGTTTCTTTTAGCACTGCAGCCTTTCCATATTATCAACACTTTTAACATTTATAAATATACAGAATCAATATTATCATACTAAACACTTTTGTTCTTACCGACTCCCCATCTTGAGGGGGAAATTTCCTTCTTGACTCCTTGTATGGTTTATCCCCTCAGGGTTCACATATCATAAACATTGAGAGGGTTCTGATAGTTCTGCTGTTTATGTTTCTGTGAGGTGGATGACCGCTGTATAATAGGTTTAAACTTAGAGAGAGAGAGAGAGAAAAGTGGATGGTCTGTATTGGTCCCCACCTTGTAAGGTGTATGCCACACGTAAAGGATTTACTATAATACAATAACATCTCCAGCGGAGACGCTCCCCTTCCTGTATCTTCAATGCACCGTCGCTACTCAAAGCACATCCATGGCATTCGTAAGTCATGCTGCGGCTCCCGCTTCTCCATCTTCCCTCGGCTTCGGTCATGGCCAGTGTCGCCCGACAATCATAAGGATCCGTATCATGGTCTTTGGGAAAGAAGATCAGTGTAGTGTTTACTCTTTGGCAGTTTTTAACTGATTAATGTGAAACCATATCTTGTACTTAGCGCCCTTTTTCTCCGGTAACTGAATCAAATAAACCGCGGGGTATAATTGTATGCGGTCCCCACCACCTGGGCTCAAAGGCAGCTTCTTTTTCCCACAATTTGTAATCATTACTGAGTCTCCCACCTGGTATTCAAAGGGTCGTACTTTCTTGTCAAAGTACCTTTTAATTTGTCTTTTTGACTTTCCCAATCGATTCATTTGACCGGTGTGATCTACCACTTGTTCCAGCCACTTGGAATTACATGGTTTCATTGTCAGGTGACTCATCCCTTTTAGTGTTAGCTGGCCTGGCGTACCTGTGAGTCTTCCAGTCATGGCCTGATATGGGGAGACCCCTATTGTGAAAAATCATCGGGGCATTGTGGAACCCTTGAGGCAAGCATGTCCAGGTGCAGCTCTGGTCCTCAAATGTGTTCGCGAATTTGTACTGGTCTTTAACTTCTACAGGGATATTCTAGAATCCATTGGCGATGTCAAGGGTCAAGAAGTACTTGGAACCAGCAGGAATTTGAGGTAATATGGTGGGAGTTCCTCTTACTACCGATGAGCAGGTTGATATTACAGAATTTAACTTTCTGTAATCAATAGTCAGTCGCCAACTGCTATCAGGCTTTTTAACCGGCCATGTGGGTGAATTGGTCATGAAAGTGCTTGTCCTAACAACACCATGCTTGACTAGGGATTTAATGGTGTCTCGGATGTAAGGGTGACTCTCCCTTGGGATGGGGTACTGTTTAGTAAATGAGTGGTGGGTCCCTCAATAGATTCTTCACCTGCCATTTTTCCATAGTCATGCTTACATGTGGCGAACACCGCTAGGTGTTCCTGAATTAGTTTTGCCACAGCTTTATTTTCGCTCCCTGAAGGGTCATACTCAGATGGCAAAAACCAAGTGAGCATCTGAAATTTCTATCACTCTCGCATTATCTCTTAATCCCATCCAAACACAGTCCCGATTGTAATCTATCACTGCGCCATACTGATCCAACACATCAGTCCCTATAATTCCCCTTCCGTCGGGGGTGGTCATCAGCATCGTCGCTAAGACCTTACAAGTGAGGCCTCCCAACTGAAGTTAAGTGGCCTTCCCTGTATACGTGGTGGTGGTATCACCATTAAACCCTTTGAGGGTCATACAACCCTTGCCCGCTGCTGCATGGCGTTTAGGGTATGGGGTGTGGATGATGGTAACGGCTAAGCCAGTATCGATAAACATAATCTGCTGCCGCCCCCCCCCCTTTTAAGACAACAAGGACTACTGGTCTCCCACTACAATCTTTGGGGGCCGAACCCCATCAAAGGGTGGATGCTTGAAGGGGTCTCTCTAATGAGTGTGCATCGGCGATTACGTGCACCGGTAAATTATTTTGCATCCCCCCGTGGCAATTTGGGTTTGTATGAAAGTTATCAATTGGTCCAATCGTTGATTCATCCCAGAGGGCTTGGATTTGTCCCTTGGGAGATATCTATGCATTGCACTGTGATCCGGTGCCTGTCTGGGTCTGTTGCTGTCTTTTGCTAGGTGGCCTACCTTCTTACAATTAAAGCCCTGTCCCTTAAAGGGGTAACACCTAGTTCCCTCCACCATTGACCTGGTTTATTTGTGGTGGGTGCTGACTGCACCTTTAACTAGTCTTTTACCACCTTCCAGGTTATTTGAGCGCTGGTCTCTATATCTGTCCACTGATTGGTGGACCTCATAGCTATTCCCAGTGTGGTTTTAACTAAAGAGTGGAGTTGGGTCAGGAACATCAATTTATATTGTCCCTGATTCTTTCTTACTGCAGCATTTGCAAGTGCCTGGCTCTGGATACGTTCATAGGTATCGTACAGGCGGTTACTGAATCCACGTCCTGACCGGGGTCAAGCAGGGCTGCGTCATCGCCCCAACCCTCTTCTCAATCTTCCTCGCTGCCATGCTCCACTTCACAGTTGACAAGCTCCCCACTCGAGTGGAACTAAACTACAGAACCAGTGGGAAGCTGTTCAACCTTCACCGTCTCCAGGCCAGGTCCAAGACTACTCCAACCTCTGTCGTCGAGCTACAGTACGCAGACAACGCCTGCGTCTATGCACACTCAGAGGCTGAACTCCAGGACATTGGCAACGTATTTACCGAGGTGTATGAAAGCATGGGCCTTAAGCTAAACATCAGTAAGACAAAGGTCCTCCACCAGCCTGTCCTCGCCGCACAGCACTGCCCCCCCAGACATCAAGATCCACGGCGTGGCCCTGGATATCGTGGACCACTTCCTTTATCTCGGGAGCCTCCTATCAACAAGAGCAGGCATTGACGATGAGATCCAACACCGTCTCCAGTGCGCCAGTGCAGCCTTCAGCCGCCTGAGGAAAAAAGTGTTTGAAGACCAGGCCCTCAAAACTGTCACCAAGCTCATGGTCTACAGGCTGTAGTAATACCCACCCTTCTGTATAGCACAGAGACATGGACCATGTGCAGTAGACACCTCAAGTCGCTGGAGAAATACCACCAATGATGTTTCCGCAAGATCCTACAAATCCCCTGGGAGGACAGACGCACCAACATTAGAGTCCCCATCCAGGCCAACATCTCCAGCATTGAAGCACTGACCACACTTGATCAGCTGCGCTGGGTAGGCCACATACTTCGCATGCCAGACATGCACGAGACTCCCAAAGCAAGCGCTCTACTTGGAACTCGTCCACGGCAAAGATGGGCAGAGGAAACGTTCCAAGGACACCCTCAAAGACTCCCTGATAAAGTGCGACATCCTCACTGACACCTGGGAGTCCCTGGCCAAAGACCGCCCTAAGTGGAGGAAGTGCATCCGGGAGGGTGCTGAGCTCCTCAAATATCATCGCCGAGAGCATGCAGAAATCAAGTGCAGGCAGCAGAAGGAGCGTGCGGCAAACCAGGCTCCCTGCCTACCATTCCCTTCAACCACTGTCTGTCCCACCTGTGACAGAGACTGTGGTTCTTGTATTGGACTGTACAGCCACCTAAGAACTCATGCTAAGAGTGGAATCAAGTCTTCCTCGATTCTGAGGGACTGCCTATGATGATGATAATGACGACGACTGAAGGCTCTAGGAGTCTCTTCTGGGCGCTGCTTGGTCTGATTAAGCAGAGCCACTAAGTTAAAGTTTTGGATCCCTAAATGGTTTAGGATCTCGGTCATGAGTGCATCGGTCGCTGTGCCAGGCTGGAGGACTGCTTCTGGCAGATTATCTTTTAGAGAAGTGGAACAGGCAAGAAGAGGACTCATGTTACGTCTCTCTCTTCTAACTCGGGTGACCTCTCCTGAAATTTTCCCACCTCCTGTTAACTCCCAGTGGGTCGTCCATCATTAATGGGCCCGAACTTGTGACTACCCGCCGTGGCATCAGCACCAGATATGGACCGTGAGTCGGTATGGTTACTGGTGATGTGACCATGTGCATTACGTCGTAAGGAAGTGGTTACTACTACTAAGGTTGGCTCTCGTGACTCCAAGGTATCCCATGCTTCGCCACCCTCCTGGGGGTTATACAGACTGCCTTCCTCTTCCCAATCTGTCTCTCCCTTGTCCACTTCTGTTGTCTCTGTTATGGCTCCCCGTGTTACTGCGGATACCAGGGCCTGCTGCTCCCCTAACTTACTTTTTAGCCTTGCTATTTCTAATTGGCACCAGGAGTGGTCTGCCTCCCTATGTAGCTTCTTAATTACTTCCCTTAATGCCCCCCTCGCATCTTCTACCTCTTGCCGGAGCCCCAAGTTTTCCAATTTATATTTTTTTTAACTCAAATTTGTTTTCATTCACTTCAATGACGGCTGCTGTGACATTTAAATTAGAACGACTTTGTTGCTGTAGCAATGAAGCTGTCTGTTCAGCCCCTCTTTTTATTTGTCCAATACTGTGGTTTAATCGATCAATTTCTTGTCTCAAATGCTGTATTTCTCCCTCCTTTAACTGCCAAATAAGTTGAAGGCTTTCTTCCTTCTGTTCTTTTATATTTTGAATCTCTTTTTCGTTTAGTCGAACCTCTCTTACTTGCGTTCTTTTAAATCTTGTATCTTTTTTGCCCTTTCGTCTTTTAAATTTCATATCTCTTTCTTTAAATTTTGAATCTCTTTGCATCCTGCCTTATTATTTCCTCATCTCTCTGAGCGCAGTAATGTGCACAGAATGCCAAGAGACTGTTTACCTGTTTTGGCCTCAGTTCTCTTTGATTTACTTACTCCTGGATAAATGCCACGTATCCTGAGACTGTGACCCCTTGTTCTAGACTTCCCAGCCAGGGGAAATATCCTCCCCGCATCCAGTCTGTCCAACCCCATCAGAATTTCATACGTTTCAATGAGATCCCCTCTCATTCTTCTGAACTCTAGTGAATATCGGCCTAGTCAACCCAATCTCTCCTCATATCACAGACCTGCCATCCCAAGAATCAGTCTGGTGAACCTTCGCTGCACTCCCTCTATAGAAAGTATATCCTTTCTTAGGTAAAGAGACCAAAACTGCACACAGTACTCCAGGTGTGGTCTCACCAAGGCCCTGTATAACTGTAGTAAGACATCCTTGCTTCTGTACTCAAATCCTCTTGCAATGAAGGCCAACATACCATTTGTCTTCCTAACTGTTTGCTGCACCTGCATGTTTACTTTCAATGACTGGTGTACAAGGACACCCAGGTCCCTTTGTACATCAACATTTCCCAAGCTATCACCATTTAAATAATACTTTGTCTTTATATTTTCCTACCAAAGTGGATAACTTCACATTTATCCACGTTATACTGCATCTGCCATGTGTTTGCCCACTCACTCAACCTATCTAAATTGCCTTGCAGCGTCTTTGCATCCTCCTCACAACTCACAATCGCACCTAGTTTTGTGTCGTCAGCAAACTTGGAAATATTACATTTGGTTCCCTCATCCAAGTCATTTATATTTATTGTGAATAGCTGGGACCCAAGCACTGATCCCTGTGGTACCCCACTAGTCACTGCCCGCCACCCCGAAAAATACCCATTTATTCCTACTCTCTGTTTCCTGTCAGTTAACCAATTTTCAATCCACGCCAATACATTACCCCCAATCCTATGTGCTTTAATTTTGCACATTAATCTCTTATGTGGGACTTTATCAAAGGCCTTCTGACAATCCAAATACACTACATCCACTGGTTCTCCCTTATCTTTTCTATCAGTTACATCCTCAAAAAACTCCTAGGTTTGTCAAACATGATTTTCCTTTCATAAATCCATGTTGACTTTGTCTAATCCCGTTGATATTATCTAAGTGTGCTGTTATCACATCCTTTATAATAGACTCCAGCATTTTTCCTACTACTGATGTCAGGCTAACCGGTCTCTAGTTCCCTGTTTTCTCTCGCCCTCCTTTTTTAAATAGTAGGGTTACATTTGCCACCCTTCAATCTGCAGGAACTGTTCCATAATCTATAGAATTTTGGAGCATGACAACCAATGCATCTACTATTTCCATGGCTACTTCTTTTAGTACTCTGGGATGCAGATCATCAGGCCCTGGGATTTATCGGCCTTCAGTCCCATTAGTTTCTCCAGCACTATTTTCTTACCAATAATCATTTCCTTTCATTCCTCTTGCTCACTAGACCCTTGGTTCCCTAGCATTTCTGGAAGGTTATTTGTGTCCTCTTCCGTGAAGATAGAACCGAAGTATTTATTTAATTGTTCTGCCATTTCCTTGTTCCCCATTATAAATTCTCCTATTTCTGTCTGTAAAGGACCTACATTTGTCTTCATTAATCTTTTTCTTTTTACATACTTGTAGAAACTTTTGCAGTCGGTTTTTATGTTTCTTGCAAGTTTATTCTCATACTCTCTTTTTCCCCTCTTAATCAATCTCTTGCTCCTTTTTTGCTGAATTCTAAACTGCTCCCAATCCTCAGGCTTGCTACTTTTTCTGGCAACTTTGTATAACTCCTCTTTGAATCTAATGCTATCCTTAATTTCTTTTGTTAGCCATGGTTGGGCTACTTTCCCTTTTGTGTTTTTACGCCAGAGAGGAATGTATAACTGTTGCAATTCATGCATTCGTTCCTTAAATGTTAGCCATTGCCTATCCACCGTCATGCCTTTTAATGAATCTTCCCAATCTATCATAGCCAATTCATTCCTCATACCTTCGTAGTTTCCTTTGTTTAGATTTAGGACCATAGTTTCAAATTGGACGATTTCACTTTCCATCTTAATAAAGAATTCAATCATGTTATCGTCACTCTTCCCTAGGACCCCGCACAACAGAACAGTTGATTAACCCCTTCTCATTACACAATACCAAATCTAGGATAGCCTGTTCCCTAGTAGGCTCCTCAACGTACTGGTCTAAAAAACCATCTCGTACACACTCCAGGAATTCATCTTCCACAGTATTATTACTAATTTGGTTTGACCAGTCTATATGTAGATTAAAGTCACCTATGATTCCTGTAGTACCCTTGTTATATGCATCTCTAATTTCCAGCTGGATGCCGTCCTCTACACTACCACTACTGTTTGGAGGCCTATAGACAACTTCCACCAATATGTGAGGAAGACACAAAAAACTGCAAAAGGACATAGACAGGCTAAGTGAGTGGGCAAAAATTTGGCAGATGGAGCATAATGTTAGAAAGTGTGAGGTTATGCACTTTGGCAGAAAAAAATCAAAGAGCAAGTTACTATTTAAATGGAGAAAAATTGCAAAGTGCTGCAGTACAACGGGACCTGGGGATACTTGTGCATGAAACACAAAAGGATTATATGCAGGTACAGCAAGTGATCTGGAATGGAATCTTGGCCTTTATTGCAAAGGGGATAGAGTATAAAAGCAGGGAATTCTTGCTACAGTTATGCAGGATATAGGTGAGGCCACACCTGGAATACTGCGTGCAGTTTTGGTTTCCATATTTAAGAGAGGATATACTTGCTTTGGAGGCAGTTCAGAGAAGGTTCATTCGGTTGATTCTGGAGATGAGGGGGTTGACTTATGAGGAAAGGTTAAGTAGGTTGGGCCTCTACTCATTGGAATTCAGAAGAATGAGAGATGATCTTATCAAAATGTATAAGATTGTGAGGGGGCTTGACAAGGTGGATGCAGAGAGAATGTTTCCACTGATAAGGGAGACTAGAAATAGAAGGCATAATCATAGAGTAAGGAACCGCCCATTTAAAACTGAGATGAGGAGGAATTTCTTCTCTCAGAGAGTTGTAAATCTGTGGAATTCACTGCCTCAGAGAGCTGTGGAAGCTGGGTCATTGAATAAATTTAAGACTAGAGATAGACAGTTTCTTAACCGATAAGGGACTAAGGGGTTATGGAGAGCGGGCAGGGAAGTGGACCTGAGTCCATGATCGGATCAGCCATGATCTTATTAAATAGCAGAGCAGGCCCGAGGGGCCGTATGGCCTACGCCTGCTCCTATTTCTTATGTTCTTATGTTCAAAATGCTCCTTAAAACCTACCTCTTGGACCAAGCTTTTGTTCACCTGCCCTAATTCTTCTTGTGCGACTCGGTGTCAATTTTTAAAATCTCACAATAGTCGTGTGAGTGTCTTAGGATGATTCACTACGTAAAAGGCGCTATATAAATACAAGTTGTTGTTGTTGTTGTATCTTTGAGACTTTGCACAACTCCTCACCATCTCTCACCCACTGCTGCAGAGATTCTAAACCATGACTTCATCACTTCAGACTGGATTTCTCTAACATTCTTCCAGCTGCCCTCCCTCGATAAATCACATCTCATTCAGAATGTTTGTTTTATTATTTGTTCTCAGAATGTGTCTGATATATTTATTGTCCATCCCTAGTTGTCCTGAATAAGTGGTAGTGGGCCTTCTCCTTGAACCACTGCACTCTTTGTGGTGATGGTAGTCCACAATGATATTATGCATGGAATTCAAGGATATTGACCCAGAGACAGAGAAGGAACCAAGGATATATCTAAGTCAGGACGGTGTGTGAATTGGAGGGGAACTTGGAGATAATGATGCTCCTGTGATCGTGTTGCTATTGACCTTCTTGATGGTCAAGGTTGTTGCATTGGGAGGTGGTATTGAACCTATCTTGGTGAGTTACTGCAGTTCAGCCTGTAGGTTGTTCATACTGCAGCCGCAGTGTGCCAAAGGCAGATAGGGTGGATACTGAGTACAGTGATGGGGTGCTGATCAAGCAGACTACCCTGTCCTGGCTAGTGTCAAGCTTCTTGGGTATTGTTACAGCTGCACTCATCCAGGTGAGTGGTGAGTACTCCATCACACTCCTGACTAGAGCTTTGTGGTGGTGGCGTGGTTTTGAGAGGTCAGGAGGTGAGTCACATTACCCAGCTTCTGGCCTGCTCTTCTAGCGACGGTTTTGATATGATTACTCCAGTTAAGGTTCTATCCATGAATGCTACCCGCTCTTCCATTATCCCACTTCTTGCTTGCTCCCTGTGCCTGTCTGTATTCATTTCAAAATCCTTGCCCATATCTTCAAGTGCTTCACACCACCTCAGGGAATTCCTACTCACACCTTTCATTTCTGTGACACTGGCCTGTCACTCATCTCCCATCCTCTACCCTCCACCATTGGTGACTGCTCTTTCAGCCACCGTGTTCCGGCCCTCTGGAACTGTTTCCCTAAATCCTTACCGTCCTCTCATCCTGCTTTCAATAGTCTTCCCAAAAGGATTCTCTTCACCTGTTCTATCAGCTCCATCCCTGAATGCCGTCTGTCAGTTCCTTCCTCCTGCTTGATGTTCATTTGCTTCTTCTCTACACTCTAATGCATTCTGAAACTTCACTCCCACACGAAGAACATGATATAAATGCAAACTGTTGTACTTTGAATAAAAGGAGTTTTGAGAGAACTGCAACGACAGTCAAATAGTCCGTGTCTTGACAGGTTTCTTTTGCTTTCTGTGCAGGGAGTTTTGATGGACAGGGTGACGCGCTGCACAATGCACTGAAACGGCGAAAAGGCTTGCTGCAAAAACTGAGGGTAAGTGTCATGGGGAAACCCCCCCAGAGATTGTGGCAGGTACCATCTGCTCCACGAACAGCAGCAGTTAGGGCGGCTATTGCCATGGGGAGGAAGAGCTGTCAAATCACTAAAAAGACTCTAAAGGATCAATGTTACAAGTTTTCACACCCAGGCGGAGCTTCACACCGGGAGTGTGTATTGGGAACTCGGGCAGGAGTCGGCACCTTAAGGGCCCTGCATAATATTATGTCTGCAATTACCATCGAATAACTCCACGAGGCCTTGTACTGTGAGTAAGAGCTGTGTGCCTTCAGTCCATGTGGTCCATCTCTAACTCGAACTTGAGTCCAAACAAATACTGGTGCATCTTTTTTACACCGTAAACACAGGTGAAAGCCTCCTTTCGACCATGCTGTAGCCTCTTTCAGCCTTTGATAGGCTTCTGGATGCATATGCAACCGGTTGGAGCTTGCCCACTGCATTGGCTTGCTGCAAAACACACCCGACACCGTACGACGACGCATCACATGCTAAAACTAGACGGTTACATGGGTCATATAATACCAGCAACTTATTTGAACACAGCAGGTTTCTGGCCTTCTCAAAGGTGACCTCTTGATTTTTACCCCAAGCTCAGTCGTCTCCCTTGCGTAGCAACTTGTGCAACTGTCATGTATCCTACATCTAAGGATATCTAAGGATAAGGGGTAAGCCATTTAGGACCGAGATGAGGAGAAACTTCTTCACCCAGAATTCTCTACCACAGAAAGTTGTTGAGGCCAATTCACTAAATTAGATGAAGTCCTTACTACTAGGGGGATCAAGGGGTATGGCGAGAAAGCAGGAATGGGGTTCTGAAGTTGCATGTTCAGCCATGAACTCATTGAATGGCGGTGCAGGCTAGAAGGGCTGAATGGTCTACTCCTGCACCTATTTTCTATGTTTCTATGTTTCTATGTTTCTATGTTTACATGGTTATTGCTTGTACTATTGCAAGGTGTGCCACCAGAGGGCACTGCAGTGGGAGACTTGTAGGTTACCTATACAGGTGTGCCTGGCCTAGTATCAAAAGCAGGCCACCATGTCTGATCCTCACTTGGAGTTCCATTAAATGGACGAAGGTTACTTCAGTTCAAGCACAACACATTGTCTCATGGAGTCATTATTCGAGCCTCTGAAGACATAACAATTGACGACGAGGTTACGGACCTTCACGCGAAAATGGCTAACTTTGGTGCGTTGCAGCAGTGCGCCGATGGTGATGATTGGGAAGCCTTTGTGGAGAGGCTCTACCATTTCTTCATAGCAAACGACCTGGCAGGCGATGAACCGGCCACACTGGCTGATAAGCGCAGGGCTATCCTGCTAACCAGTTGTGGGCCCACCGTCTATGACCTCGTCAGGAATTTGCTGGCACCAGCGAAGCCAACGACCAAGACGTACGAGGAGATTGTAACACTGATCCAAGAACAACTCAAGCCCAAAGAGAGCATCCTCACAGCCAGACACCGGTTTTATACCCACTGACGGCCCGAAGGCCAGGAACTTGCGAAATATGTTGCAGACCTCAGGAGGCTGGCGGCACCGTGTGATTTTGGCGAACACCTCACCGAAGCACTGCGGGATATCTTTGTCATCGGAATCGGCCATGAGGGCCTTCTTCATTAGCTACTATCTGCGGATACCACAGTCACACTGCAGAAGGCCATCTCCATGAGCCAAGCATTCATGACCTCGACCTGTGGCTCTCGGCGGATGACTCATCCTCAGGACTCAAACCCGGCAAGTACTGTGCACAGAATGGCACCTTTTAGAGGCTGGACTGTAGAATGTGAACCTTCTCAGGGGAGAGAGAACAGGCCCCGAGTCCCTTAACTCAGAGTCCGCCGAGGGGGCTAATCGAGTAGCACCATGCTGGCGTTGCGGAGGGGATCACAGGGCTCACTAGTGCCGTTTTAAAGACTATGTATGTAAAGGCTACAACACAAAGGGCCACCTCCAGTGAATATGTAAAAGAAATACGACTCACTGTGTTGATGAAGATTCTGCAAAGTGCCATGAATCCTGCCCCTGATCGGCTCCACCCGATGGCACCAACCGCCACGAGCCTGAAAGAGCAAACAGTGCTAAGGCGCAGCCCCCAGACCCTATCGCCACCAAGGCTACACCCGGGAACAAAGAGTTACCCGCAACAGTTCTCCCAAATGGGACTGGGACCAGCCAGGATCCCAAACCAAATAACGCCCAGGCAAGTGAATCAGCAGTTCCCTGTGCACTGCTAGACGACTGCTCCTCAGGGAGCAGCAGCGACCCGGGGCGCAAGGAGAGGTCAGGGAGGTCACAGGCATCTGTGAACCTGCCTGACGCTAGAAGCAATGGCAAAAGCCCCAAGAGCAGGCAACTTGAGCCAACCGGGTTTCCACTGCCAGAACTGGGCACCGCGCCGCCATCAGGCTGCCTGGACACCATCCAGCAGTTCTGGCACTAGTTTGTCCTCACGCACCGGTGCTGAAACCAGCACTGACTCCATGTATATTCCAAGTATGTACCTCACCATTCAAATATATTTAGCTCACCACGGTACCACGAATGCAATACTGCAAATGCAAATTTTTTGGGGATTTGAATGTATATGAATGTAATGAGCCAACGGCACAATCTGCATGTGGGGGGGCGGGGGGGGGGGGGGGAGGGAGGGTGGAGAGAATGGAGTGGTCATGGACGCACAAACAGAAACCACCAGCAACTGTACTGCCAACGAAACACCAGCTACCCACCCAAGATGGAAACGACCTTCCAAGGGTCAATCAGATAGAGCTAAGCCCAGAGCACAGTCAATGCATGAAGGCGATTTGCACTAAGGACTTGGGGGAGAGTGATGTAATGTATCCCACATGGTTACTGCATGTACTATTACAAGGCGTGCCACCAGAGGGCACTGCAGTGGGAGACTTGTAGGTTACCTGTACAGGTGTGCCAGGCCTAGGATAAAAGGCAGGCCACCATGTGTGATCCTCACTCTGGAGTTACATTAAATGGACTAAGATCACAACAGTTCAAGCAGAACACATTGGCTCATGGAGTTATTATTAGAGCATCTGAAGACATAACAGCAACAGTTTCAGCAAGGTGCTCAACCCTGGAAGAAAGTTACTGCAATAGTGGAGGAGTTCCAGGAATGAGCGCAGCTCCATTACATTTTGTGGTCTGGGTGCATTCTTGATGGCCTCTGTCTTCGAGTTTGTGGGTTCGATGCCGTCTGCCGCAATCTTCCTCCCCAGGAATCCTATCTCTGGCGCCAGGAAGACACATTTGGATTGATTCAACCAGAGTCCAACTCTGTTTAGTCGATTTAAAACTTCTTCCAGGTTGTGAAAGTGTTTGGAGGTGTCGCAGCCAGTGATGAGGATGTCATCCTGAAATACGACGGTGCGTGGAACCAGTTTCAACAGGCTCTCCATGTTTCTTTGCAATATGGCTGCAGCCAAGCGAATCCGAGCGAATCCCGAACGGGCACCTGTGGTACACGAGCAGTCAGGTGTGCGTGTTAATGCATGTTAATTTTTTCGATGACTCAACCAGCTCCTGGTTCATGTAAGCGGAGGTTAGATCCAGCTTGGTGAACGCCTTTCCCCCTGCTAATGTCGCGAAAAGGTCATCGGCTTTGGGTAGTGGGTACTGGTCCTATAACGAGACTCGGTTGATCGTTACTTTGTAGGCGCAGCAGAATCTGACCCTGCCATCGCTCTTTAGTACCGGAACAATCGGGCTGGCCCACTCGTTGAACTCGACTGGCGATATGATTCCCTCACATTGAAGTCTGTCCAATTCGATCTCCACTTTCTCCCTTATCATGTAGGGGACCGCTCGAGCCTGTGATGAATGGGCCGTGCCTCAGGGACCAAGTGGATCTGTACTTTGGTGCCTGTGAAGTTGCCGATGCCTGGTTCAAATAAAGATGGGAACTTGCTCAGCACTTGAGCACAGGAAGCATTGTCCACTGACGATAACACTTTGACGTCTTCCCAGTTCCACCGAATCTTCCCCATCCAGCTTCTGCCAAGCAGCGTTGGCCCATCGCCTGGTACAATCCACAGTGGCAACCCGTGCGCCTCTCCATCATAGAATACTTTTACGTTCGCACTGCCAATAACTGGTATCAGTTCCTTGGTGTAAGTGCGCAGCTTTATCTGAATCGGGCTCAGCTTGGGTCTTTGTGCTTTGTTATTGCCCCACAGCCTTTCAAATGTCTTCAGGCTCATAATTGACTGACTGGCCCGCGTGTCCAGCTCCATGGATACAGGAACACCATTTAATTTGACTTTTATCATCATGGGAGGACTTTTTGTGGTGAGGGTGTGCACCCCGCACACTGCTCCCTCGGGCTGAGTTGCCTCTCTAGCTTGTCCTTTGTGATCCACGCTGGATCAGGACTCTTCTGCCGACTCCACTGCCACGTGGTGAGTCACAGTACGCTTGCACATTCGCTGGAGGTGGCCCTTGTTCTGCAGCTTTTGCAAGCATGGTCTTTAAGTCGACATTGATGGGCCCCATTATTACCCCCGCAATGCCAGCATTGTGTTAATGATTTCGCATTTACACCCCTTGGTGGCCTAGCAGCAGGCATGTAGGCTCTGCTCTGTACAGTTCTTATTAGTGCAACAGTTCTGCCTGCAATCGGCGTTATTTTACGTACAGTACTTGCCAGTGAGCTCCAATTCTGGTAGGAAGTCATCTGTATGGTATCGCGAATTAGTTCAGTCAGCTCATTGTATGTCTTATCCTTGGCCTTCGTGGGTGCCAGCAAGTCCCTGACGAGGTGGCAGACCTCGGGCCCACAACTGGTCAGCAGTATAGCCTTGCGCTTCTCCGCCAGTGTGCCCATCTCCTCTGCCAAGTCGTTTGTCACGAAATATTGCTCAAGCCTTTCCGTGAAGGCATCCCAATCATCACCCTCTGCGAAGTCTTTTAGTGTGCCAAAGGTAGCCATAATCGCGTGAAAGTCCGTATTCTCATCGCCAGTTATTATGTCTGCTATTACCATCGAATAACTCCACGAGGCCTTGTACTGTGAGTAAGAGCTGTGTGCCTTCAGTCCATTTACTCTGACTGCAAAGTGAGAGGCAGCATGGCTGTCTGTCTTTTATATGCCCCTGCACACCAAGGTAGGAAACTCCTGGGCCTCCAACAGCAGTGCCCTCAGGTGGTACATTGTACATAGTTACATAGTGAATAAAAAGAGTTTACATACATGACACATAATATTCAGTGGATGGAGGCTCCTGCAGGCTCACCAATCAGCCGTGCCCAAGCTGTTGCTCTATGCTCCCATCGCATGAAGCTCTACACCAGCAGTACAAATGGACAAAACCTTGCGATTTTATTTATGGGATTTTGGCTGTCATAGGAACAGAAGGAGGCCATTCAACTCCTCAAGCCTGTTCATTCAATTAGATCATAGCTGTTCTGAATCTTAACTCCATCCACCCGCCTTGGTTCCATAACCCTTAATGTCCTTGCCTAACACAAATCTATATAGGAATATAGGGACTTTAAATTGAATACTGCAGTACATAGTCCTGCTTTAATATATAAACATCACCAGGTGATGGTCATGGCCTTACACATTCCCTTGGGTCTGGTCATGAATCCGGATCATTAGTCCAGGCCTCTGGATTACTAATAATAAACCTGATTCACATATTATAGTCACATGGTTTAAAAGAATATTATTCATCCGTTATCCAAAGGCTAGGAGAATGTGACGGCTTGTGTCATTTGCAGTGAGCAACAAGAGTGTTTTATTTGATGCTAGATTACCAGATATTCTGTACTACAGTTTACAGGGAGCTGGAGCACCCCCATGGGACTGATCCACAGCCCTCAGTACAACCCGACAACTGTGAAACCTCCCCCAGGACCAGCAGCCTCCACCATCTCTGTCCCTGCCTGCCCCAAACATGCTAAAGCTGTTAAACCTGTTTAAAAACTGAAACTGGGAATGAAGATATAGCGATATGGTCAAACCACTACTGGTCATCTGCCTTTAGAGGAGGAACAGGGGGAACTATTTCAGATATCTAGGGATGGCTAAGAAAGAACCAGGCACTGTAAAAATAACAATAACACAATAGCAAATGGTCATAAATAGGTCAGATACTCTTAATGTTAACAAAGCAGGGCACAGCAAATGTCTCAGTTCGTTGAGTGAATGGCTGAGCTATGTAGAGCAGGAAGGTTCCAGTTTCAAGCCCTGTTCTTTGTTGAGTTAGCTAATCATCTACCGCCTTAGCAGGAATCAGCGACTTCTGGAAAGTTCAAAGAATGATATAACATAAAGAATGAAGGAGGTCATCGTGCCTGTGCTGGCTCTTTGAAAGAGCTATCCAATTAGTCCCACTCCCCTGCTCTTTCCCCACAGCTTTGTAAATTTTTACAATCCAATTTCCTTTTGAATGTTATTATTGCATCTGCTTCCACCACCTTTCAGACAGCTCATTCCAAGTTGGGAAAAGAAAAGGGTTGAAACAAAAGAGACTTATGTAGACATCCCTTTTAAAAGCCAGCAAAGAATGACTAAAAACATGATTAAGAAAGGGAAGATAGACTATGAAAGTAAATTAGCACAAAATATAAAAACAGATAGCAAGAGTTTCTTTAGGTATATAAAAAGGAAAAGAGTGGCTAAAGTAAATGTTGGTCCCTTAGAGGACGAGACCGGGGAATTAGTGATGGGGAACAAGGAGATGGCAGAAACTCTGAACAAATATTTTGTATCAGTCTTTACGGTAGAGGACACTAAAAATCTCCTAACAGGAGATAGTCAAGGGGCTATAGGGGGGAGGAACTTAACACAATCACAATCACTAAGGAGGTGGTACTCTGTAAGATAATGAGACTAAAGGCAGATAAATCCCCTGGACCCGATGGCTTGCATCCTAGGGTCTTAAGAGAAGTAGCGGCACGGATTGTGGATGCATTGGTTGTAATTTACCAGAATTCCCTGTATTCTGGGGAGGTCCCAGCAGATTGGAAAACAGGAAATGTAAAGCCCCTATTTAAAAAAGGAGGCAGACAAAAAGCAGGAAACTATAGACCAGTTAGCCTACCATCTGTGGTTGGGAAAATGTTGGAGTCCATTATTAAAGAAGTAGTTGCAGGACATTTGGAAAAGCAAAATTTGGTCAGGCAGAGTCAGCATGGATTTATGAAGGGGAAGTCATGTTTGACAAATTTGCTGGAACAGAGTGGATAAAGGGGAACCAGTGGGTGTGGTGTATTTGGAATTCCAGAAGGCATTTGACAAGGTGTCACATAAAAGGTTACTGCACAAGATAAAAGTTCACAGGGTTGGGGGTAATATATTAGCATGGATAGAGGATTGGCTAACTAACAGAAAACAGAGTCGGGATAAATGGTTCATTCTCTGGTTGCCAATCAGTAAATAGTGCGGTGCTGTAGGGATCAGTGCTGGGACCCCAACTATTTACAATCTATATTAACGACTTGGAAGAAGGGACCGAGTGTAACGTAGCCAAGTTTGCAGACATACAAAGATGGGAGGAAAAGCAATGTGTGAGGAGGACATAAAAAATCTGCAAAAGGACATAGACAAGCTAAGTGAGTGGGGAAAAATCAGCAGATGAAGTATAATGTTGGAAAGTGTGAGGTCATGCACGTTAGCAGAAAAAAATAAAAGAGCAAGTTATTATTTAAATGGAGAAATATTGCAAAGTGCTGCAGTACAGCGGGACCTGGGGATACTTGTGCATGAAACACAAAAGGATTATATGCAGGTACAGCAAGTGATCTGGAAGGCCAACGGAATCTTGGCCTTTATTGCAAAGGGGATGGAGTATAAAAGCAGGGAAGTCTTGCTACAGATATACAGGGGAATGGTGAGGCCACACCTGGAATACTGCGTGCAGTTTTGGTTTCCATATTTACGAAAGGATATACTTGCTTTGGAGGCAGTTCAGAGAAGGTTCACGAGGTTGATTCCGGAGATGAGGGGGTTGACTTATGAGGAAAGGTTGAGTAGGTTGGGCCTCTACTCATTGGAATTCAGAAGAATGAGAGGTGATCTTATCAAAACGTGTAAGATTATGAGGGGGCTTGACAAGGTGGATGCAGAGAGAATGTTTCCACAGATAGGGGAGATTAGAACCAGAGGGCATAATCTTAGAATAAGGGGCCATCCATTTAAAACTGAGATGACGAGGAATTTCTTCTCTCAAGGGGTTGTAAATCTGTGGAATTCACTGTGGAAGCTGGACATTGAATAAATTTAAGACAGAAATAGACAGTTTCTTAAACGATAAGGGGATAAGGAGTTATGGGGAGCGGGCAGGGAAGAGGAGCTGAGTCCATGATCAGATCAGCCATGATCTTATTGAATGGTGGAGCAGGCTAAAGGGGCCGTATGGCCTACTCCTGCTCCTATTTCTTTTGTTCTTATGTTCTTATGTAGGATGTTAGCAACTGCCCTGCAGCCCGCAGGTACATTCCACCCTGCAAGATGTTGAAGTTCTGAAAGCAGAACTTGATTGCTGGCCAAGGCAGGGCGAGCTATTGTTTTAGGATTTTGGATAATGCTTAGCAACCATAGTACATGAAGTACGCCCGGAACCGCAGCACAGTTTTCTGCCTGCTAACCTCCACGTTTCTAAACATGACTGGTTGAAAGTGTTGCTGTGTAAAATGGTGAGAAACAGAGATTGAAAGAGCAGAAGGACAGAAGCACGTGAAACAGGCTCGACCATTGTGATAATCCAAAGTGATTTTTTCAGGAACAGCACATGTTGGATCAATGCTCCCGGCCCCACACATGGGGAGGGACTCGGAGGCAGTACTCACGCCTGGAGCCCATTCAGCAGGCACCACCGATTCACGTCTACCAGCAGCCTCCACCAGAGCCACCTCGGATTATTCAACACACGGTAAGGCACAAGACCAGGCAGTGGAAATTGGCCCAGGGTTCAACTCCAGGCTAGTTTCCGTTTACAGAAACTTCAGTTACGAAGACACGAACTTGCTAACAGGAATTCCCCTTTATCCCTTTTACAAACAGTTGTGTATGCAATAACTGATAGGCTGAGTACTGTTTAACTCCAAGAGGTATGACCTTGGCTCTGCTTTATTAAGGCCCAAAGTGACTAATATACAAAATTGCTGGCCTTTTATACATGGGCTGTACACATATGCGTGCAGCCCAATGGCCTCCATTAGTGACGCTATCTAGTGGCTAGTGATCCCAAAAGTACATACATGACAATATCCCCTCTGAGATATTAACACAGTCTTTCACAAATTGAGACAGTCCGGTGTTTTATGCTCCCGGGTTGACCGTTTCAGTTCAACTCCAGCCTTGGGTGAGTGTTCAGAGTCTGTTGTGACTGGTGGCGGGGTGGCTGACCTGGTGGGAGTGGCAATGGCCATGTCAGGGATTGAAAGTCCATTTTCATTGAACATGTCAGTGATTGAAAGTCCCGATTCACTGATGACCACTGAGTCCTCTGATGACTGGGGGTAGGCTGGTTGGTCGTCGATTGTCTCTTCCTCCGACTGTTCCGGTTCGTCTCTGTGCCACAGCTTTGTCTGATCCTTTTGTTTGCTGCATGTTTGCTCATTTTTGAGCTTGATAATAAATATTCTGTTCCCTCCTTGACCATGACAGTACCAGCGATCCACTTAGGACCCTGACCATAATTCAGAACATATACAGGATCATTTACAGAAATATCACGTGACACAGCTGCGCGATCGTGATATCCTTGCTGACTTTGTCTTCTATATTCAACTGATTATTCAAGTCAGAGTGTACAAGAGATAGCTTGGTCTTAAGACCTCTCTTCATCATTAGTTCAGCAGGCGAGACCCCGGTAAGTGTGTGTAAGCTTGTCCTGTAACTAAGCAGTATGCATGACAGGCAGACCTGCAGTGACCCTTGGTTACTCGCTTCATACTCTGCACTATGATTTAGACAGCATGTTCTGCTTGCCCATTGAATGCAGGTTTGAACGGTGCTTACCTTACATGTTTGATACCATTGAGTTTCATGAACTCTTGAAACTCCTGACTGGTGAAGCACGATCCGTTGTCGCTAACAACGATGTCAGGCAGACCATGTGTCGCGAACATGACACTGAGATTGTCAATGGTGGCTGTGGATGTGCTGGATGACATGATTATACACTCTATCCACTTTGAATATGCATCCACCACAACTAAAAACATCTTCCCCAGGAAGGGCCCTGCAAAGTCTATGTGGATCCTGGACCATGGTTTGGATGGCCGCGACCACAGACTCAGCGGCGATTCTGCTGGTGCTTTGCTGAGCTGCATGCAAGTGTTGCACTGATGCACACATGATTCCAGCTCAGAGCCAATTCCCGGCCACCATACATGAGACCTGGCAATGGCTTTCATCATTACAATGCCAGGATGTATGCTATGTAGCTCACGTACAAATTTCTCTCTCCCTTTCTTAGGCATAACAACACGAATCTTGGGCATAACAACACGATTGCCCCACAGTATACAATCCGACTGAATAGACAGTTCGTCTTTGCGACGAATGAAAGGTTTGGTCTCATCGCACATTTGCTTGGGTATGGCAGAACAATCACCTTTGAGGATGCAACTCTTCACCACCGATAAAATCGTGTCCTGGCGGGTCCAGGTCTTAACTTGTTGAGCCGTGACAGGGGTTCCTTCATTCTCAAAAGCATCCATAACTAATAATAGGTCCGCCGGTTGTGGCGTTTCCACCTCCGGTGTGGGCAACGGCAGACGGCTCAAAGCATCGGCACAATTCTCGGTGCCAGGTCTATGGCGAATGACATAATCATAAGTGGATAATATCAGTGCCCACCTCTGGATGCGGGATGAAGCATTGGTGTTGATATCTTTGTTTTCAGAGAACAGTGAAATGAGCAGTTTGTGATCTGTCTCCAGTTCAAACTGAAGACCAAACAGGTACTGATGCATTTTTAATCCCATACACACAGGCTAGTGCTTCTTTCTCTGCCATGCTGTACACACTTTCCGCTTTAGACGAAGTTTTTGAAGCATAGGCGACTGGTTGAAGTTTACCCGACTCGTTAGCTTGTTGGAGTACGCAACCAATTCCATATGACGAAGCATCACAGGCAAATACTAAACGTTTACATCGTCATAATGTACCAGCAGCTTGTTAGAGCAAAGCAGATTAGTGGCTTTCTCAAAAGCTCTGTCTTGAGACGCACCCCATACCCAGTTGTCGCCTCTTCTTCGCAGCATGTGCAGTGGTTCTAATAAGGTGCTCAATTTAGGTAGGAAGTAGTTGAGTAGACCAGGAATGAACCCAGCTCCGTCACATTCTGCGGCTTGGGTGCATTCTTGATGGTTTTGGTTTTGGCGTCCATGGGCCTGATGTCATCATCAGCAATTTTGCTCCCCAGGAATTCGACCTCTGGTGCCATGAAGACGCACTTCGAGCATTTCAGTCTGAGTCCCACTTTGTCCAGACGATGTAGAACCTCTTCCAGGTTGTTCAGATGTTCCTCGGAGTCACGACCTGTGATCAGGATGTCATCTTAGAACACGACGGTTCTGGGAATGGACCTCAGTAGACTCTGAATGTTCCTCTGAAATATTGCTGCAGCTGAGCGAATTCCAAAAGGGCACCTGTGATAAATAAACAATATGTCGAGGAACCAACTAGAGAGCTGGCCATCCTAGACTGGATGTTGTGTATTGAGAGAGGATTAATTAGCAATCTTGTTTTGCGAGGCCCCTTGGGGAAGAGTGACCATAATATGGTAGAATTCTTCATTAAAATGGAGAGTGACACAGTTAATACAGAGACTAGAGTCCTGAACTTAAAGAAAGGTAACTTCGATGGTATGAGACATGAATTGGCTAGGATAGACTGGTGAATGATACTTAAAGGGTTGACCGTGGATAGGCAATGGCAAACATTTAAAGATCACATGGATGAACTTCAACAATTGTACATCCCTGTCTGGCATAAAAATAAAATGGGGAGGTTGGCTCAACCGTGGCTTACAAGGGAAATTAGGGATAGTGTTAAATCCAAGGAAAAAGCATATAAATTGGCCAAAAAAGCAGCAAATCTGAGGACTAGGAGAAATATAGAATTCAGCAGAGGAGGACACAGAGTTTAATTAGGAGGGGGAAAATAGAATATGAGAGTAATATTGCAGGAAACATAAAAACTGACTGCAAAAGCTTCCACAAATACGTGAAGAGAAAAAGATTAGTGAAGACAAATGTAGGTCTCTTACAGTCAGAATCAGGAGAAGTCATAATTGGGAACAAAGAAATGGCAGACCAATTGAACAAATATTTTGGTTCTGTCTTCACTAAGGAAGACACAAATAACCTTCCGGAAATATTGGGGGAACGAGGGTCTAGCAAGAAGGAGGAACTAAAGGAAATCCTTATTAGTCAGCAAATTGTGTTCGGGAAATTGATGGGCTTGAAGGCCGATAAATCCCAAGGGCCTGATAGTCTGCATCCCAGAGTACTTAAGGAAATGGCCCTAGAAATAGTGGATGCGTCGGTGGTCATTTTCCAACGTTCTATAGACTCTGGATCAGTTTCTATGGACTGGAGGATAGCTAATGTCACCCCACTTTTTAAAAAAGGAGGGAGAGAGAAAGCAGGGAATCATAGACCGGTCAGCCTGACATCGGTGGTGGGGAAAATGTTGGAATCAATTTTTAAAGATGTAATAGCAGCGCATTTGGAAATTAATGACAGGATCGGTCCAAGCCAGCATGGATTTATGAAAGGGAAATCATGTTTGACAAATCTTCTAGAATTTTTTGAGGATGTAACTAGTAGAGTGGACAAAGGGGAGCCAATGGATGTGGTGTATTTGGACTTTCAAAAGGCTTTTGACAAGATCCCACACAAGAGATTAGTGTGCAAAATTAAAGCACATGGTATTGGGGGTAATGTACTGATGTGGATAGAGAACTGGTTGGCAAACAGGAAGCAGAGAGTAGGAATAAACGGGTCCTTTTCAGAATGGCAGGCAGTGACTAGTGGGGTACCACAAGGTTCAGTGTTGGGACCCCAGCTATTTGCAATATACATTAATGATTTAGTCAAAGGAATTGAAAGTAATATCTCCAAGTTTGCAGGTGACACTAAGCTGGGTGGCAGTGCGAGCTGTGAGGAGGATGCAAAGAGGCTGCATGGTGATTTGGATAGGTTAGGTGAGTGGGCAAATACATGGCAGATGCGGTATAATGTGGATAAATGTGAGGTTATCCACTTTGGTGGTAAAAACAGGAGGGCTGATTATTATCTGAATTGTGACAGATGAGGAAAAGGGGAGGTGCAACAAGACCTGGGTGTCATGGTACATCAGTCATTGAAGGTTGGCATGTAGGTACAGCAGGCAGTAAAGAAAGCAAATGGTATGTTGGCCTTCATAGCGAGAGGATTCGAGTATAGGAGCAGGGATGTCTTACTACAGTTGTACAGGGCCTTGATAAGGCCACACCTTGAATATTGTGTACAGTTTTGGTCTCCTAATCTGAGGTAGGACATTTTTGCTATTGAGGGAGTGCAGCGAAGGTTCACCAGACTGATTCCCGGGATGACAGGACTGACATATGAAGGAAGACTGGATCGACTAAGCTTGTACTCAATGGAATTAAGAAGAATGAGAGGGGATCTCATTGAAACATATAAAATTCTGACTGGACTGGACAGGTTAGATGCAGGAAGAATGTTCCCGATGTTGGGGAAGTCCAGAACCAGGGGTCACAGTCTAAGGATAAGGGGTAAGCCATTTAGGACCGAGATGAGGAGAAACTTCTTCACTCAGAGAGTTGTGGGTATGTGGAATTCTCTACCACAGAAAGTTGTTGGGGCCAGTTCATTAGATATATTCAAAAGGGAGTTAGATGTGGCCGTCACGGTTAAAGGGATCAGGGGGTATGGTGAGAAAGCAGGAATGGGGTACTGAAGTGCATGATCAGCCATGAACTCATTGAATGGCGGTGCAGGCTTGAATGGCTGAATGGCCTACTCCTGCACCTATTTTCTGTGTTTCTGTTTCTATGTTTATGCGTGTTAATGCACGCAAGTCTCCTCGACATCTCGACCAGCTCCTGTGTCATGTGGCCTGACGTCAAGTCCAATTTGGTAAACGACTTCCCCCCCCGGCTAGCATCGCAAACAAATCATCAGCCTTCGGTAACGGGTATTGATCCTGTTTCAAAACCCTGTTGATCGTAGCCTTGTACTCTCCACAGATTCTGACTGTGCCATCACTTTTCATCACAGGAACAATGGGGCTGGCCCATTCATTAAATTCAACAAGTGATATGATCCCTTCACGCTGGAGTCTGTCCAGTTCGATTTCGACCTTCTCCCTCATCATATATGGAACTGCCCAAGCTTTATGATGGACAAGTCTTGCATCTGAGTCCACGTGGATCTGCACCTTGGCTTCCGTGAAGTTGCCGATGCCTGGTTCGAACAGCGAGGGGAACTTGCTTAGTACTTTGGCACATGTATCTTTCTCCGACAATAACGCCTTGATGTTCCAATTGCATTTGATTTTTTCAAGCCAGTTTCTGCCGAACAGCATCACCTGGGACATAGCGGTAACTCGTGAACCGCACCATCATACGACACTTTAATTGTGGCACTGCCAATCACCATTATGAGTTCTTTGTTGTACGTGCGCAACTTTGCATTGACTGGACTCAGCCTGGGTCTCACAGCCTTAGTATCCCACAGCTTGTTGAATGCCCTCTGGCTCATTATCGATTGACCCGCCCCCATTTCCAGTTCCATCGATACCGGCACCCTATTAAATTTCTATTGATCATTATCGGTTTGCTCTTAGTTAGGAACGGGTACAGTCCATACACTTCCTCCTCTGGTATCTCGGATTGCGTATCCAGATCCGCGCTGGTCTGACCATCATCCTCCACGTGATGTGTCGCAGCTCGCTTGCTCATCTGCGGACTCTTGCGCTGGAGATGCCCCACTCTCAGACAGCCTTTGCAACTATATTTCTTAAATCAGCACTGCTGGTGCCGGTGATTTCCCTCACAATGCCAACACGGAGAAGTCGGATGCATTCCCGCTGACGGACTTTGGGCAGCCCCAGGTTTCGCGTATGCCGTCGGGTAGGCCCTGCCATGTGCTGCTCTGCCGAACGCTGAATCAATCATATTTACAGTATTCGCCGAGTTTCGATTTTTCACTGATATCCGCTTTAGACTTCTATCCGTCGTCATGCATGACTGAGCGATCGTGATGGCCCTGTTCAAGTCCAACGTCTCCACCGCCAGTAGTTTACGCAGGATCACCTCGTGGTTGATGGTGATTACAAAAAAGTCCCGCAGCATGTCTGCCAACACAGCCCCGAACTTGCTCGGTCCCGCTAGACGTCTCAGGTCGGCAACAAATTCCGCCGCATTCTGGTCCTCTGAGCGAACGTGCGTGTAAAATCTGTATCTTGAGATGATGGTGCCTTCGTCTGGCTTAAGGTGGTCCTGTACCAGTGTACACAATTTTTCCTACGTCTTCTCTGTTGGACTCACAGGCAGGAGTAGATTCTTTATCAGACCATAACTGTTTGGACCGCAAACCGCGAGGAACACCGCCCGGCGCCGATCTGCGTCGACGACCTCCTCCATTTTGTTGGCCACGAAGAACTGGCTCAAACGGCTCACAAAGTCTGCCCAATCTTCTCCTTCCACAAATCACTCCAACAATCCAATTGTGCTCATTTTTGCATGCAAAGGTTCTTGTTGTTTCGTCGCCAAATGTTGTGTATGCAATAACTGTGAGACTGAGTACTGTTTAACTTCAAGAGGTATGACCTTGGCTCCACTTTATTAAGGCCCAAAGTGACTAATATACAAACTGGCTGGCCTTTGCAGCCCAATGGCCTCCAACATGACGCCATCTAGTGGCTAGTGATCCCAAAATACATACATGACACAAACTAATCTGGGATACCCAGCTCCTAAACCATATGTTTGAAGTGGAAAAAACCATGAAGATTATAAATCGCTGTAAGATATTTTTGATTACCCTCAAACAATCCCCTTCACTGTAGTCACTATATTAGAGCTACAGAAACAGGGAGGATGGGTGGTATAGGGGGTTAAACACTGGGACTTGAGTTCAAATCTGGGCCAGACGAAAGGGATGGAAGTCTCCTCTGTCTGTTAGCTGTAAGGATCCTATATGAAATGAGCTTGGGCAGTGTCAATCCAGTTCCAGGGCCTATAGTTTTAACCGAGAACTTTTACTACTACTATGAATGCTGAGATGTCTCTGCCTCGATAGCATCCTATGGAGATATCCTGGCATAATGCATACACATGAGGGATTGTGATCCTGAGGTAAGATGTCACCACCTCATGCATGAGACTCTTGCTGAATGAAGGAAAGTTGGTAGGACTGTATTTCAGTTAAAAATACAGAAATAAACACAGAAAATGCAAGTGGATTAATACTTTGTTACTCAGCTATTTCTGCATTCCCTTCATTCATTGCTCCTCACTTCTCTCACCCCAGCTTCCCCAGCAGCCCGCAACGATCATACAACAATTACCACAGCAACAGCCACTCATCACACAGATCCCACCTCCGCAGGCCCTACCACCAATCAGGTCAGGCAGCATCAAGGAGGGTAAGAAATGTTTCAAAATGTGCAGTTTTATTTAGCGGTTAAAGTCTTTTAATGGAGGTATTTGTCCTGTGTTTGTATCTGGGAGTCATACCAGGTATATACGGTCTGATTGTGAATTGCACAGTCTGGTTTCAGGAGTGAACCCGTGTTAGTTTTGATCAACTACCAGATGAGAAAAGTCCATTTTTAGATTGCTGAGCTGATAAAATGCTGTGTGCATTGACAAGATGACCTGTTGTGTGCCATGTGTAATTTGACCAGTTACACATATGTCACTCCGGTTCGGTACTGCACTGAGTAGGAGGTGCCTACCCCGATTATACGTAGCAATGTGTAACTTTCTCAGTATAGTTTCCTTCCTCTCCTCAAAGGGACCTGCCATTTTCTCTTTCCAAGCTCCACAAGCTGCTGTTAGTTCCCTGTTAATTATGGGATGAGCCAGTGAGCGGTCTCCAAACTGGATAATACAGTTCAGCATCCTCATACATCTAGAGATTCAAAATGGACAGTGTCATTGGAGCAGAGAGTTAATCGCTTAGCTTGGCACACAGATATACTTACTGCACATACTGTTCGACACGTGGATGTACACACCCCTGCTGTGTATTTCTGGTTCTGGATTTTGAAAATTGGATCACGCATGCCATGAGTGGGGAATGCCTCTGATTAACACCATCACCTTTTGTACAGTCTGAAACTTGGCAGGGGAGTACTTTTAAACCATGCTGCACATGAACGTAAAATGGTCCTGCCTTATGCAGTTTTGTTTGCTGGTTTCAACCCTAACCCTAATTCGAACCCGATTGCAGCATTTGCTCTGAGGTTGGTGCAAAACTGGATAGTGTGTAAAATATGGTCCTCAACTTAAACAACGGTAACTTCGATGGTATGAGACGTGAATTGGCTAGGATAGATTGGCGAACGATACTTAAAGGCTTGATGGTGGATAGGCAATGGCAGACATTTAAAGATTACATGGATGAACTTCAACAACTGTACATCCCTGACCGGCATAAAAGTAAAATGGGGAAGGTGGCTCAACCGTGGCTAACAAGGGAAATTAGGGATAGTGTTAAATCCAAGGAAGAGGCATTTAAATTGACCAGACAATGCAGCAAATCTGAGGACTGGGAGAAATTTAGAATTCAGCAGAGGAGGGCAAAGGGTTTAATTAGGAGGGGGAAAATAGAAAATGAGAGGAAGCTTGCAGGGAACATAAAATCTGACTGCAAAAGCTTCTATAGATATGTGAAGAGAAAAAGATTAATGAAGACAAATGTAGGTCCCTTGCAGACAGAATCAGGTGAATTTATAATGGGGAACAAAGAAATGGCAGACCAATTGAACAAATACTTTGGTCTGTCTTCACTAAGGAAGACACAAATAACCTTCCAGATATACTAGGGGATCGAGGGTCTAGCGAGAAGGAGGAACTGAAGGATATCCTTATTAGTCAGTAAATTGTGTTATGGAAATTGATGGGATTGAAGACTGATAAATCCCCAGGGCCTGATAGTCTGCATCCCAGAGTACTTAAGGAAGTGGCCCTAGAAATAGTGGACGCTGGATCAGTTCCTATGGATTGGAGGGTAGCTAATGTAACCCCACTTTTAAAAAAAGGAGGGAGAGAAAAAACAGGGAATTATAGATCGGTTCGTCTGACATCGGTTGTGGGGAAAATGTTGGAATCAACTATTAAAGATATGATAGCAGCGCATTTGGAAAGCAGTGACAGGATCGGTCCAAGTCAGCATGGATTCATGAAAGGGAAATCATGCTTGACAAATCTTGACAAAATAATTTTTTGAGAATGTAGCTAGTAGAGTGGACAAGAGAGGACCAGTGGATGTGGTGTATTTGGATTTTCAAAAGGCTTTTGACAAGGTCCCACGCAAGAGATTGGTGTGCAAAATTAAAGCACATGGTATTGTATTGACGTGGATAGAGAACTGGTTGGCAAGCAGGAAGCAAAGAGTAGGAATAAACCTATTCTTTTCAGAATGGCAAGCAGTGGGGTACCACAAGGTTCAGTGCTGGGACCCCAGCTATTTACAATATACATTAATGATTTAGACGAAGGAACTGAATGTAATATCTCTAAGTTTGCAGATGACATTAAGCTGGGTGGCAGTGTGAGTTGTGAGGAGGATGCTAAGAGGCTACAGAGTGACTTGGACAGGTTAGGTGTATGGGCAAATGCATGGCAGATGCGGTATAATGCAGATAAATGTGAGGTTATCCACTTTGGTGACAAAAACAGGAAGGCAGAATATTATTTGAATGGTGACAGATTCGGAAAAGGGGAGGTGTAATGATACCTGGGTGTCATGGTACATCAGTCATTGAAAGTTGGCATGCAGGTACAGCAGGCAGTAAAGAAAGCAAATGGTATGTTGGCCTTCATAGCGAGAGGCTTCGAGTATAGGAGCAGGGAGGTCTTACTGCAGTTGTACAAGGCCTTGGTGAGGCCACACCTTGAATATTGTGTACAGTATTGGCCTCCTAATCTGAGGAAGGACGTTCTTGCTATTGAGGGAGTGCAGCGAAGATTCACCAGACTGATTCCCGGGATGGCAGGACTGACATATGAAGAAAGACTGGATCGACTAGGCTTATATTCACTGGAATTTAGAAGATTGAGAGTGGATCTCATAGAAACATATAAAATTCTGACGGGATTGGACAGGTTAGTTGCAGGAAGAATGGTCCCGATGTTGGGGAAGTCCAGAACCAGGTGTCACAGTCTGAGGATAAAGGGTAAGCCATTTAGGACCGAGATGAGGAGAAACTTATTCACTCAGAGAATTGTGAACCTGTGGAATTCTCTACCACAGAAAGTTGTTGAGGCCAGTTCATTAGATATACTCAAACGGGAGTTAGATGTGGCCCTTACGGCTAAAGGGATCAAGGGGTATGGAGAGAAAGCAGGAATGGGGTACCGAAGTTGCATGATCAGCCATGATCATATTGAATGGCGGTGCAGGCTCGAAGGGCAGAATGGCCTACTCCTGCACCTATTTTCTATGTTTCTATGGTCTGCTTTTCCCTGAATGTATATTAGCTGAATGTGCTTTTGAATCTCTCTCCTTTACAAGGGCCTTACTCTAGGGTATAAAACATGAAAGCTGATTGTATGGGAAAGGCACAGTGGTGTTAGTAAAGAAATACACAGGCATGTGGGGCACCTGAGGGGGGATTTGGACGTATGTAAGTTAAGTGGAGTGAGGAAGAGCATGGAAGCAGGGTGCCCAGAGGGTCCATCGGAGAAATTGGACTACCACAAGACCTGGTATCATTCTGGTAAATCTGCGCTGTACCCCTGCCGAGGTCTGGGATTTGTGCTCCAGATGGGGGTCAAGCCAGAGCTCTGTACAGCTGTAACATAACTTCCACCCCTTTGTATTCCAGTCCCTGAGATAAAGGCCAACATTAGTGGATGCATTGGTTGTAATTTATCAAAATTCTCTGGATTCTGGGGAGCTCCCAGCAGATTGGAAAACTGCAAATGGAGCACCCCTATTTAAAAAAGGAGGCAGACAAAAAGCAGGAAACTATAGACCAGTTAGCCTAACATGTGTGGTTGGGAAAATGTTGGAGTCCATTATTAAAGAAGCAGTAGTAGGACATTTGGAAAAGCATAATTCAGTCAGACAGAGTCAGCATGGATTTATAAAGGGGAAGTCATGTTTGACAAATTTGCTGGAATTCTTTGAGGATGTAACGAACAGGGTGGATAAAGGGGAACCAATGGATGTGGTGTATTTGAACTTCCTGAAGGCATTTGATAAGGTGCCACATAAAAGGTTACTGCACAAGATAAAGGTTCATGGGGTTGGGGGTAATATATTAGCATGGATAGAGGATTGGCTAACTAACAGAAAACAGAGAGTCAGGATAAATGGTTCATTCTCTGGTTGGCAACCAGTAACTAGTGGGGTGCCGCAGGGATCAGTGCTGGGACCCCAACTATTTACAATCTATATTAACGACTTGGATGAAGGGACTGAGTGTAACGTAGCAAAGTTTGCCGACGATACAAAGATGGGAGGAAAAGCAACGTGTGAGGAGGACACAAAAAAACTGAAAAAGGACACAGACAGGCTAAGTGAGTGGGCAAAAATTTGGCAGATGGAGTATAATGTTGGAAAGTGTGAGATTATGCACTTTGGCAGAAAAAAATCGAAGAATAAATTATTATTTAAATGGAGAAAAATTGCAAAGTGCTGCAGTACAGCGAGACCTGGGGATACTTGTGCATGAAACACAAAAGCTTAGTATGCAGATACAGCAAGTGATCAGGAAGACCAATGGTATCTTGGCATTTATTGCAAAGGGGATGGAGTATAAAAGCAGGGAAGTCTTGCTGCAGTTATACAGGGTATTGGTGAGGCCACACCTGGAATACTGCGTGCAGTTTTGGTTTCCATATTTACGAAAGGATATACTTGCTTTGGAGGCAGTTCAGAGAAGGTTCACTAGGTTGATTCCGGAGGTGAGGGGGTTGAATTATGAGGAAAGGTTGAGTAGGTTGGGCCTCTACTCATTGGAATTCAGAAGAATGAGAGGTGATCTTATTGAAACGTATAAGATTGAGGGGGCTTGACAAGGTGGATGGAGAGAGGATGTTTCCACTGATAGGGCAGACTAGAACTAGGGGGCATAATCTTAGAATAAGGGGCCACCCATTTAAAACTGAGATGAGGAGGAATTTCTTCTCTCAGATGTTTGTAAATCTGTGGAATTAACTGCCTCAGAGAGCTGTGGAAGCTGAGTCATAGAATAAATTTAAGACAGAGATAGACAGTTTCTTAACTGATAAGGGAATACGGGGTTCTGCGGAGCGGGCAGGGAAGTGGACCTGAGTCCATGATTGGATCAGCCATGATTGTATTAAATGACGGAGCAGGCTCGAGGAACCGCATGGCCTACTCCTGCTACTATTTCTTATGTTCTTATTCAATTAGGCTTTAAAAAATTTTTTTTACCTGTACAATCAATAGTTTTAGTGATTTATGTACATGGACACCTAAATCTCTCTGCTCATCTACAGCTCCCAGTCACAAGAAAGTATTTTCTTTTAAACTTTCCATTTTTTTGTTGCAAATTTTCGTCTGAAGGAGCTGACTCATGGCAGCGTTTGGTTTCACTACCTTCCAAAGCCCTCCAATGTCTCACCCAAGCGCAGTGAGTTCAGCCAGGTTATTCAACATGGAGTCATGACAGCGGATAACCTGTCTTCACTCACCACCACACACATGCACTTTCCAGCAGGGATAATTGGATCATGATATGGAACAGGAAGCCTGGCTTATTCTTCCCATCCCTCGGTGATTTCAACCTACATCTCAACTAACCTTGTTCCCTCTCCTCTGGTATCATTACCCTGCTGTGCTTCCTCAACCTCTCCCTCCATATAAACCTTTCCGACCCATATTCACAGCTACCCCCTCAACCTTGCTAGCTGACATGGCCTCTCTACTCTTATGATCTCGATTGTAGACAAAGCATCTCTGACCGTTTCCTTGTCTCCTCCCACATCGCCCTCCCCCCTGTTAAGTATGCAATAAAGGTTCAAACTGAGTACTGTTTAACTAAGCAAGGTACAACCTTGCTCTGCTTCATTTAGGCCCAAAATGCCTGACTCTCAAAATAGCTGGCCTTTTATACCTGAGCAGCACCATGTGCGTGCTGCTCAGTGGCCTCCAACAATGACGCCATCTGCTGGCTACAAACAGAATGTATATAAATTACAATATCCCCCCCTCTGAGATCTTATCACAGTCTTTCACAGGTTGAGACAGTCCGGTGCTTTGCGCTCCCGGGTTGACCGTCACAGTTCCATCCCAGCTTTGGGTGAGTGTGTGGGGTCTATTGTGGCTGATGGCTGGATGACTGACTTGTTGGGGATGGCTATGGCCATATCAGGAATTGCAAGTCCATTTTTATTGAACAGGTCCGTGATGGAAATTCCGGGTTCACTGATGACCCTTGAGTCCTCTGAAGACTACTGGTAGGTTGGTTGGTCTTCGTCTGACTGTTCTGGCTCGTCTGTGGTGCCTTAGCTTTGTCTTATCCATGTGTTTCCTGCAAGTTTGCCCATTCTTGACCTTAATAACGAATATTCTGTTGCCCTCCTTGACCATAACCGTACCAGCGATCCATTTGGGACCATAGTTCAACACATATACAGGATCATTAACAGAAATCTTGCGTGACACAGTTGCGCGATCATGATACCCTTGTTGACTTTGTCTTCTGTATTCAACATGATTGTTTAAATCCGGGTGTACCAGAGATTGCTTGGTCTTAAGACCTCTTTTCATTGTGAGTTCAGCAGGCGAGATCCCTGTGAGTGTGTGGGGTCTTATCCTGTAATGCAGGACAAGCGGATCTACAGTGACCCTTGGGTTACTCTCCTCATGCTTTGCTTGATAATTTGTACTGCACGTTCAGTTTGTCCGTTGGATGCAGGCTTGAACGGTGCTGACCTTACATGTTTTATGCCATTAAGTTTCACAAACTCCTGAAACTCCTGACTGGTGAAGCACGATCCATTGTCACTCACCACTATGTCAGGCAGATCATGTGTCGCAAACATGACATTGAGATTCTCTATGGTTGCTGTGCGCGTGCTGGATGACATGATTATGCATTCTATCCACTTCGAATAAGCGTCCACCACTAAAAACATCTTGCCCAGGAAGGGACCTGCAAAATCTACATGGATCCTGGACCAAGGTTTGGATGGCCATGATCACAGACTCAGCGGAGATTCCGCTGGTGCTTTGCTGAGCTGCATTCAAGTGTTGCACTGATGCACGCATGCTTCCAGCTCAGAATCAATTCCTGGCCGCCATACATGGGACCTGGCAATGGCCTTCATCATCACTATACCAGGATGTGTGCTGTGTAACTCACGCAGGAACTTCTCTCTCCCTTGGGCATTACAATGCGATTGCCCCACAATATGCAATCTGCTTGAATAGACAGTTCGTCCTTGCGACGAATGCACGGTTTGGCCTCCTCGCACATTTGCTTAGGTATGGCAGACCAATCCCCTTTGAGGATGCAACCCTTTACCTCAGATAAAATCGGGTCCTGGCTGGTCCAGGTCTTAACTTGTTGAGCCGTGTCAAGGGTTCCTTCACTCTCAAAAGCATTCATGATTAACATTAGATCCGCCGGTTGTGGCGTTTCCATCTCCGGTGTGGGCAACGGCAACCGGCTCAAAGCATCAGCACAATTCTCGGTGCCAGGTCTGTGGCGAATGACATAATCATAGGCAGATAATGTCAGCGCCCATCTTTGGATGCGGGATGAAGCGTTGGCATTGATACCTTTGCTCTCAGAAAACAATGAAATGAGTGGCTTGTGATCAGTCGCTAATTCGAACCTCAAACCGAACAGGTATTGATGCATCTTTTTAACACTGTACACACACGCTAAAACTTATTTTTCTACCATGCTGTAGGCTCTTTCTGCTTTAGACAAACTTTTGGATGCATACGCGACAGGTTGAATTTTCCCCGACTCATTGGCTTGTTGGAGTACGCAACCAATTCCACATGTCGATGCGTCACAGGCCAAAACTAAACATTTACATGGGTCATAATGTACCAGCAGCTTGTTTGAGCAAAGCAGAATGGTGGCTTTCTCGAAAGCTCTGTCTTGCGATGCGTCCTGCACCCAGTTGTCGCCTTTTCTCAATAGCATGTGCAGTGGTTCTAGTAAGGTGCTCAATTTAGGTAGGAAGTTACCAAAGTAGTTGAGTAGACCCAGGAACGAACGCAGCTCCGTCATATTCTGTAGCTTGGGTGCATTCTTGATGGCCTTGGTTTTCACGTCAGTAGGTCTGATGCCACCAGCGGCGATTTTCCTCCTGAGGAATTCGACCTCCGGTGCCATGAAGATGCACTTCGAGCGTTTCAGTCTGAGTCCCACTCTATCCAAATGCAGTGGAACCTCTTCCAGGTTGTTCAGATGTTCCTTGGAGTCACTTGAGGGAGTGCAGCGAAGGTTCACCAGACTGATTCCAGGGATGGCTGGGCTGTCATATGAGGAGAGACTGGATCAACTGGGCCTTTATTCACTGGCGTTTAGAAGGATGAGAGGGGATCTCAAAGAAACATATAAGATTCTGACGGGACTGGACAAGTTAGATGCGAGAAGAATTTTCCCGATTTTGGGGAAATCCAGAACCAGGGGATATAGTCTTCGGATAAAGGATAGGCCATTTAGGACTGAGATGAGGAGAAACTTCTTCACTCAGAGAGTTGTTAACCTATGGAATTCCCTGCCGCAGAGAGTTGTTGATGCCAGTTCATTGGATATATTCAAGAGGGAGTTAGATATGGCCCTTATGGTTAAGGGGATCAAGAGATATGGAGAGAAGGCGGGAAAGGGGTACTGAAGGAATGATCAGCCATGAACTTATTGAATGGTGGTGCAGGCTCGAAGGGCCGAATGGCCTACTCCTGCATCTATTTTCTATGTTTCTATGTTTCTACGATCAGGATGTCATCTCGGAACACGACGGTTCTGGGAACAGACTTCAGTAGACTTTCCATATTCCTCTGGAATATTGCTGCAGCCGAGCGAATTCCGAAAGGGCACCTGTGGTAAGTAAACAGTCCTTTGTGCGTGTTAATGCATGTAAGTCTCTTCGACATCTTGACCAATTCCTGCGTCATATTGGGCAACGTCAAGCCCAGTTTTGTGAACGACTTCCCTCCGGCTAGCGTCGCAAACGAGTCATCAGCCTTCGGTAACGGGTACTGATCTTGTTTCGAAACCCTGTTGATCGTAGCCTTGTAGTCTCCACAGATTCTGACTGTGCCATCACTTTTCAGCACAGGAACAATGGGACTGGCCCATTCATTAAATTCGACCGGTGATATGATCCCTTCACTCTGCAGTCTGTCCAGTTCAATTTCGATCTTCTCCCTCATCATATACGGCACTGCCCGAGCTTTATGATGGACGGGTCTTGCATCTGAGTCCACGTGGCTCTGCACATTGGCTCCCGTGAAGTTGCCGATACCCGGTTCGAACAGCGAGAGGAACTTGCTCAATACTTGGGCACATGTATCTTCCTCTGATAACGCCTTTAAGTCGTTCCTGATTTTCTCCAACCAGCTCCTGCAGAGCAGCGTTGGGCCATTGCCTGGAACCATCCACAGCGGTAATTCGTGAACCACACCGTTATATGACACATTAATTTGTGCACTGCCAATCACTTTTATCAGCTCTTTGGTGTACATGTGCAGCTTGGCGTTTACAGGGCTCAGCCTGGGCCTCACAGTCTTAGTATCCCACAGCTTATTAAATGTCCTCTCGTTCATGATCGATTGACTCGCCCCCGTTCCATTTCCATCGACACCGGTATCCCGTTAAACTTCACATTAATCAAAATTGGTTTACTCTTGGTTATGAAGGAGTACAGTCCATACACTTCCTCATCTGGCATCTCGGATTGCGTATCCAGATCCGCGCTAGTCTGACTCTCATCCTCCACGTGATGTGTCGCAGCTCGCTTGCTCATCTGTGAACACTTGGGCTGGAGATGCACCACTCTCAGACTATATTGCTTAAATCGCTGCCGATGATTTCCTCCACAACGACAACATGGAGAAGTCGGATACATTCCCGCTGGCAGACTTTGGGCAGCCACAGATTTCGCGAACGCAGCCGGATAGGCCCTGCCATCTGCTGCTCTGCCGAACGCCGAATCATTCGCATTTACAGTACTTGCCGAGGTTCAGTTCTTCACCGCTTTTTGCTTTAGATTCCTGTCCGCCGTCATACATGATTGAGCAATCTGGATGGCCCTTTTGAAATCCAACTCCTCCACCGCCAGAAGTTTGCGCAGGATCACCTCATGGTTGATACCGATAACAAAGAAGTCCCACAGCATGTCTGTCAACACCGTCCCGAACTTGCACAGTCCCGCTAGATGTCTCAGGTCGGCAACGAATTCCGCCGTGCTCTGGTCCTCCGATCGAACGTGTGTATAAAACCTGTATCTCGCGAAGATGATGCCGTTATCTGGCTTGAGGTGCTCCCGTACCAATGGACACAACTCCTCGTATGATTTCTCTGTTGGATCACTAAGCATGAGTAGATTCTTTATCAGACCGTAGATCTTTGAACCGCACACAGTGAGGAACACAGCCCGGTACCGATCTGCATCGTCGGCCCCCTTCATTTTGTTGGCCATGAAGTACTGGTTCAAACAGCTCACAAAGTCTGCCCAATCTTCTCCCTCCACGAAACACTCTAAAAATCCAATCGTGCTCATTTTGCAAACAAAGGTTCTTGTATTCTCATCGCCAAAGATTAAGTATGCAATAAAGGTTCAAACTGAGTACTGTTTAACTAAACAAAGTACAAACTTGCTCTGCTTTATTTCGGCCCAAAGTGCCTGACTCTCAAAATGGCTGGCCTTTTCTACCTAAGCAGCACCATGTGCGTGCTGCTCAGTGGCCTCCAACAATGATGCCATCTGGTGGCTACAAACAGAATGTACATACATGACATTACCCCACTTCCTGTGTCCGCCCCTGGAAATTACCTTTCCCAGTCAATTAAAACTGCACTTTCAAACTCCCAGCTGTCCAGCATTTGGCCCTCCATTTTGCAGAATACTTCTGTAGCTGTCAAATTGCTCAACTTTGTCCCCAATAAAATGCTTACTCTCTCCCATCCTGGCTATTTTCAAGGCATAATCCCCATCTTTGCTCCCTGAAGTCTAAGGGATGCAAACTTTAGCGTATTTGATGTACAACTAGTTTAGATACATCACTAGATCTGGCTGGACCACATCAAGCTCTATCAGGCCTTGCTCTCCTATGCCAAAGATACTCACTACTCCAAGGTCATCCTGGAGTGCAAAGATAACCTTCAGCTTCCTTGCTCTGTTACCAACCTTCTTCTCAAACTGCTCTCTCCTGTCCCCACCATCCTCATCTCCAAGAAGCAGTGTGAGAAGCTCATGGACTTCTTAATCACTAAGATTGAGTCCATCCATTCAGCTGTCTCTGCTTATTCCCCTGCTTCTCCTAGCCCACCAAGCCAAATCTCTCCCAAGGCCCCACCCTTCCCCTAGCCCTATATCTTTCTCTAGTTTGCCTCCAATCTCCCTTCTTGCCCTCTCCGAGCTCATCTTGCCTAAGAGACGCATGTTCTGCTCCATTGACCTCATTCTCACTAAATTGCTGATCACCAGCTTCCCTTCTTGGACCCCACTTTAGCTGACATTGTAAATGGTCCCCTCTCCTCGGATACTACTCATTGCTTTCAAAACCGTCATCACCCCCTCCTCAATAAACCCATCGTGGACTCCTCTGGCCTTGGAAATTATGGTTCCATCTTCAACCTGCCCTTCCTCTCCAACGTCCATGAACGTATTGTCACCTCCCAAATCTGTGCCTATCTTTCTTGTACAGTCAAGTTTGAATCTCTCTAACCAGGTTCCTGCCCCTGCCATAGCATTGAATCGGCCCTAATCAAAGTCACAAGAGACATCCCCTGTGGCAAAGGTAAACTATCCCTCCTCATCCTTCTTAACCTGTCTGCAGCCTTTGACACGGTTGACCACACCATCCTCCTCCAGCTGCTCTGTTGTCCAGCTTAGAGCTTGGTTGGTTCCAGTCTTACCTATCCGATTGTAGCCAGAGCACCTCTAGAAATGGCTTCTCTTCCTGCTCGTGCACCTTTACGTCTGGAGTTTCCTAAGGATGTATCTTTGGCTCCCTCCTCTTCCTCGACTACATGCTTCCCCTTGGTGACATCAGGTTCCACATGTACACTGATGACACCCAGCTCCACCTCTCCACCACCTCTCTTGAGTACTCCGCTGTCTTTGTGCTGTGAAACTGTTTCGATGAGCCACAATTTCCTACAGTTAAATACTGAGAAGACTGAAGCCATTGTCTTCATTGCTCCCTCCTCCCCGCGCCCCCCCCCCCCCCCCCCCCACACACACACAAAGGTTATACCCTTGCCATTGATACCATTCCCCTGCCTGGCTATTGTCACAGGTTGAACCAGACTGTTTGCAACTTTGGTGGCCTATCTGACCCTGAGCTGAGCTCCTGACCACATTTCCTCTCTGTCACTATGACCATCTTCTTTCACCTCCATAACATCGCCCATCTCTGTCTTTACCTTTAGCCCATCTGCTGTTGAAACCCTCATCCATGCCATTGTTATCTCCACTATTCCAATGCTCTCCCGCCTGGCCTTCATGATCGTTCAAGACCCTGCATCCTATCCCATACCAAGTCCAGTTCACCCATCATCACTATCCTTGCTGACTCACATTGGCTCCCGGTCCCTACATCTGCAACCTCTTCCAGCAACCTACAACCCACCAAGATCTCTGTGTTCCTTTGCGTTTTTCTACATTAAAGGCGCAAATATTGTTGTTTACTTACACCCCAAATTTTGGTTTCTTACACAGGTACTACATCAGTTTTGCCCCTAAAAAAATCTTGGAGTTTGGGGCCCTGTAGGTGAAAAAAAACCTCTGAATTTACAGACTGAACCATCTGTGGGTGATTTACTTGGGGCATCTCCCATTTCTCCGCTGTAACCCCGTTCATGAAGGTAAACATGTTCAGCCAGAGTTACATAATGAAATGGGAGAAGCCCGGAGGAAATTTACCCCTTTTGTGTCGAATTCACATTTGAGAAATTTCTGCACACAAAGTAGACTGTCTGATTGAAAACAACAATAATAACTTGCATTTCTATAGTACCTATAATGTAGTAAAATGTCTGAAGGCACTTCACAAGAGCGTTATCAACCAGAATTTGACAAAAGAGATGAGTGAACACTCTAGTCAGAGCTCCAACACACAATGTAGCCCTTAATCATAGAATGATACAGCACAGAAGGAGGCCATTCAGCCCATCGTGCCTGTGCCGGCTTTGATAGAGCTATCCAATTAGTTCCATTCCCCTGCTCTTTTCCCATAGCCCTGCAAATTTTACTCCGAAGTATTTATCCAATTCCCTTTTGAAAGTTACTGTTGGATCTGCTTCTACCATCCTTTCAGGCAGTGCATTCCTGATCATAACTCACTGTGTAAAAAAATCTCACCTCTGGTTCTTTTGCCAATTATCTTAAATCTGTGTCCTTTGGTTACCGACCCTTCTGCCACTGGAAACAGTTTCTCCTTACTTACTCTATTAAAACCCTTTATGATTTTGAACACCTCTATCAAATCTCCCCTTAACCTTATTTGCTCTGAGGAAGAAGCCCAGTTTCTCTAGTCCCTCTACATAACTGAAGCCACTCATCCCTGGAACTAATCTAGTAAATCTCCTCTGCACCCTTTAAAAGGCCTTGACATCCTTCCAAAAGTGTGATGCCCAGAATTGGGCACATTACTCCAGCTGGGGCTTAACCAGTGTTTTATAAAGGTTTACCATAACTTCCTTGCTTTTGTACTCTATGCCTCTATTTATAAAGCCACAGATCCCATATGCTTTTTTAACAGCTTTTTCAACCTGCCCTGCTACCTTCAAAGATTTGTGTACATGCAACCCCAGGTCTCTCTGTTCCTACACTCCCTTTAAAATGGTACCATTTAGTTCATATTGCCTCTCCTCATTCTACTTTCCAAAATGTATCAGTTCACATTTCTCTGCATTAAATTTCATCTGCCCAATTCACCAGTCTGTCTATGACTTCCTGAAGTCTGTTGCTATTTGAAAACTTTGAAATTATGCCTTCTGTACCCAAGTGCAGGTCATTAATATACATCAAAAAGAGCAGTGGTCCCAATACCGCCCACTGGGGTACACCACTATATACTTCCCTCCAGTCTGAAAAACAACCAGTTACGAACAACACGGACAAGTTAAGACCACCTGGTCCATCAAGCTTGTGCCACACAATTGCGATACCTTGTGCATCACAACTTATACACTACACCCCACCCGAAACCCTGTGACCATGTGTTCTCCTGGGAGAGACAAAGAAACAGATTAAAAAACTCAGGGAAAAAAATCTGGGAAATTCCTTTCCTACCCATCTAGACGATCGAATCTAGTCCAGATCACTCTGGCCGTTAAATTCCCTGCAGTACCTACCTTCTGTAAGAGTTCATCTCCGCCGCAGCCAGAAACAAATCCAGCTTTTGCCTGAAGGAGTTCAGTGAATCTGCATCCACCACATGAGAGGGCAGCTTGTTCCAGAGGTCTACTATTCTCTCTGACAGCTAACCTAGATCTAGCCTTATACAACTTAAATTTGTGTCCCCTGTTCCTGCCTAACCTATTTAGTTAAAATAAATGGTCAGCTGGAACGCTTTCTATTCCCATCATTCATCACTACTCTCTGCCTTCTGTCCCTTAGCCATTTTCATATCCAGGCTGCCACTGTCCATTAAGAAGCACTTTCTGCAAATATGATCAGATAGAACCGCACTCTGCCTTGTTGTGCTGAATAGGCCGTACACATCTACGTTAGTAATATAAAAGTGTCTGGCACACGTCAGGAGAAAGTCTTTACAATGTTTGGCTGGAATGGGAAGGAGTTGTTTTATGCGAAATGTACCCCCCGACATTTATCTTTTTGTTTAATATGATCTTTTATTAATTTGTTCACAGATATGGTTGAGCTGATGTTAATGCAAAATGCCCAGATGCATCAGATAATTATGCATAATATGATGTTGAAGGCACTCCCTCCAATGGCATTCTCCCAACCCGGCGGTTCTGCCAGTCCTGTGGTCTCTCAGGGACAGGTAAGAAAATTCTGCTGACAAATCAGTTTGTCATCAATCTGATTTCCCCTCCTCTCTGGGCTGTGGACTTTCGTCAGTACTGACCACCTCTCATCCACAGGATCGCTTGGGCTGTGGGTCTCCCTTAGTACTGACCACCTGTCATCCATGCGATCACCTGTGCTATGGACCTCCCTCATTATTGACTACCTGTCATCCATGGGGCAACTTGGGCTGTGGATTTCCCTCAATACTGACCACAAATCATCCAGGATGGCCTAGGCCATGGATTTCCTGCATTATATCTTTAATCCAGGATCATGAATCCCCTTATTACTGAACGCCAACACACGCCGTGACTATATAAAACATCGTAGTTACTGAAAGTGATAAGTGGGTAGGACATTCCTGAAGTCTTTCCAGCCACCTCGGCCCACTTATTTGCCCCAGCATAAATTCCATGTGAAACTTAAGTACAGATCATGAAAAGTTCCAACAAGGGAGCTTGGTACCATTATAGGTGGCCACCGTCACTACATGCTGCCCCTCGATGACACCATTCAAAAACTCATCAGGTTCCACTTGTATGCTGACGACACCCAGTTCTACTTCACCGCCAGCTCGCTTGACCCCTCCACTGCCTCGGATTTGTCACATTGCTTGTCTGACATCCAGTATTTCAGGAGCAGAAATGTCTTCCAATTAAGCTTTGAGAAGACCAAAGCCATTGACATCAGGGACCATACCCTAGCCACTCCCTGGCCACTGTCTGAGGCTCAACAAGACTGTTCGCAGCCTTGGCGTCCTATTTGATGCTGAGCTGAGCTTCCAACATCATATCTTCTCCATCACCAAGATCGCCTACTTCCACCTCAGTAATATCCCCCATCCTGTCACTGATGGGGGAATTTTAAACTTGCCCGCCCGTCAAGAACGATGCAGGATGGGGTTTAAAATAGCGGTGGCTTCATGCCGATTTCCTGACGTGTTCTTGCACCCCACCATTTCAACTTATCTGCATTATGGCACGGGAAGACTGCCCGTCCCAGAGTAGTGGGGGCCTTTTTTTAATGTTATACCTGTACTCGGAATGCGCACCGTCTCAGAGCCGCGAGTGAAAGCCAAGGGCAGCAGCCAGGATGCTGGCCACAGTAGGCCTAGGTAAGTTAGTATTTTTAAAATTTTAACGGTCTTTGTCAGCTAGGAAGAGCAGGAGTGGCCTCACCAGGAAACCTTCAGCCTCTCTTGGGCCTGGGCTTCGCCCCTACCTCAATCATGTTCTTCCTGATACCGTCCATACTGATCTTGACGTCCACTTGTCGGTGATGAGGTTATTCCTGCCGGGTTGGGGAAGGAGGCGGTGTTGGGGCCTGTAAGTGAGGCTCAGGCTGTTAACATTTTTTAGGTCTCAATGACGCCAACTTTGACCTCTGCCACAAGTTAAAATTGGAGCTTCAGTTCCACATGACATGCGTTGGGTTGCCTCCCTGCATTGGTGCCTGGCATCAGAGTCCAGCAGCTATTCTCAGTGGCTCTACAGACTGTAAGTTGTTAATCTTGTTCACCAGGGCCACAGAAATGGTTGGTGTGAGAAATAGAAATGTTACACTGGTGCAGAAAGGAACACTTTTTGGTTGTAGGTAAGGCTGGGGCAGAGCAGAAGGGACTTTGCATGTAATCTGTGCTGCACCTGAGCTGGGACTACTTGATGTGGTTTAAATGGAAACTATTCCATTCCTCAGCACTACTATCCCCTCACCTTGAACACAAAATCACATACAATAAAAGAAAGTCATGAGAAAAGGGGAAGTGTGGATGAGTAGAGGCCTGTAAGTATAATGTTACCCAGTGCTAACTGAAAGTCTGTTTATGAAACTGTAATGTAACTTCAGTAAAAAAAATTACATAAAAGCAAAAGTACTTAAATGAATAGAAATATATGTTAGTGTTTATACATTTTTTACTCTAGCATGGACACAGAACTGATATAACCTTTACTTGCCAGAAATATTTTCAACTGCACTTGCAAAATAAAGTTAATTTCAAATGAGGGTAGCACTGCCTTCTCTCTGTGAAATAGTGTGTAATGTGTTCTCAGACTGACGGGTTATCTTCTTCCTATACTGCAGGATCTTCAGTCAGCTGTGCCACTTGTGTTGAAAGCCGAAAAGCCTCGTCCATCTTCAGTGCACCATCATCATCACTACTCTTCCCAGGGGCAACCCACATCACATCCTCATCCTCTCCCACCAATAGGACACTCATTGTGGCCATCAATGCTACCTTCTAACCCAATTGCACAGCACAGCAATCTCCCGCCTTCAATTCAACACATGATGGGCCCTACAATGACACTGCCTGCCTTACAAACGTAAGTGAAGATCAGTAGAATACATCCATAGCTTTTAAATCATCTCCTGAATGTTCCTTTCCTACTTATCTGAATTTTATATTGCTGCCGAATATCCATCTGCATTGCGCATTAAAGACATTGGCCCTAAAATTCCCCGAGGTTCTTTCTGTCCTCGCACTGTAACTTCAGCGGGAAACTGGCAGAAGAACCCAGGGTAATGTCGCCAATGGCGAGAAAGGAGCGTTTGCTTTGAGCTACAGCATGGATCCCCGAGGGTTTTTCAGGGCCACTGAGCTGAATCCTCAACGTTCTGGATCAGAGCCAAAGACTCTAATCGTGGAGTGAAGGACACCTGTCACTGATACCCCAGCAGTGCATTGAATCCTGAGTGGTGAGCCTGTAACAGGACTGTTATGAATGTTTTGCTGAAGGCTGCAGTCCCAGTTTCCACCATTCTCAAGAATGTTTCAACACTTTGCACCATGGAATGATGAAACAGGAGGTCTGTGATTTACCCACACATGCTTCAGCCAGGTGGAGATCAGGAACTTCCCCAGAGAAAAACAGTACGATCAATAACAGTACGATTATTCTAATAGGGTTCTACTTGGAGCTTTGTCATAGCAAGCAAGCCCTAGGTGGGCAGAGGAAACACTTCAAAAGCACCCTCAAAGCCTCCTTGATAAAATTCAACATACTCACCGGCACCTGGGAATCCCTGGCCCAAGACCGCCCAAAGTGGAGGAAGAGCATCCGGGAGGGCGCTGAGCACGAGTCTCATCACTGAGAGTAAGCAGAAACCAAGCGCATAAGTGGAAGGAGTGTGTGTCAACCCAGGCCAAACCCCCTTTCCTTCAACCAGTGTCTGCCCCACCTGTAACATTGGACTCTTCAGCCACCTGAGAACTCACTTTTAGCAAGTCATCCTCGACTCCGAGGGATTGCCCATGATGATGATCTAATAGGGTTCTTCTACATGCTGTACACAAACTGGGGTAACCTAGTCTCCTAATAGCTTTCCCTTGCTGGAGGGCAAGAAAAGCGATAGAAACAGCACCAAGTTCTAGTTCAGGCTCGACAGGAAAACTGACTCAGTTGTCAGCCAACTGTCTTACAATCCGCCACTCAAGAGTGACCGACGGCAAGACATGGTAAAAGTGAACTGAGGTCATTTGGAGGGGGGCGGGGAAGAGGGGGCGGGGGTCATTGTCAGCTCTGTTGCCTGGTGGAGCAGATTGCCTGTACAGAACCCACCTGAAATTAATGGAATGACATTGGACATGATGTACAATGGATGGTTGACCCATTCTGCCATGATACCTCCCAGGCACTACATTGAACATTCCCCTCATTAGGTGTCACAGTATTTATAGTTCATGTTTTAGCGTGTTTTGCTGGTGTCTGTGTGCAACACTACTATTTGTTCCCCTAGTTGATGGAGTTGCATTGATGGATGGCTGCATTGCTGACTGGTTAGTATCTGCAACAAAACTGATAATCCTGGAACAGTGCTAGAGTCACCTTTCCTGGAGTCACTCATTGCTTTCAGAGGTAGCGTCGACAGTTACTTGTGCAGGACTGTGTGGTGGCAAAGGACTGCGCCTGACATGAGTTCTGCAGCAAGACCATAATTGAAGAGTCGCTCCATGGTAATGTGTCAGGAGTGACTCTTCGCTTGGGTCAGGCTGCAGTATCAGCCTCTATCCCAAAACAAGCTGTTTCCAAGTACTTTGGATCAGCTGGCTTCTCACCATCACTCCCATATTTTAATTACTAATGCTCTGTACATCACCAAGATCTCCCTCAGTGTGGCTATCATTGCTGATGACTGGTGGTAATGGTTGGTGCTCTCCAGTTTGAGTTGCAGAGTGACTGTTCTCCTTGCTCTGGGAAGAGAGATGATAATCTGATGTCTGGTGCCAGCTCTTTGGATGATTGGGCCACAAATTCTCCTTCAGGCTTCATTTTGTTACTGGTTCATTCACCTTGACCAAAAAAAACACATTTCTTCCATTTTGGAAATACAGGTTCATCCCCAACATGAACTACCCTCCACAAACCTTCCATTCCACATTCAATACTTCAACGCATGACTTACCACAGAGTCTACAGCACAGAAACAGGCCATTTAGCCCAAGTGTCCATGCCTCCTCCCACTCCTCTTCATTTAACCCAATCAGCATATCCTTCTTGACTTCTTTTTATTATTGAGAAACAAAGATGTAGGACCAAGGAAGGCCCTGAGCACAGGACATTGGAAAGCTTCAGAGATAAACCAGTGAGTAGTAGTTAGGTGCCAGTTTGGCTTAATTGGTGTATCTATCAAAAGATTGTGGGTTCATGCCTCACTCCAGGATTTGAGCACATAGACCTGGAATTTAAGTGGGGGCTCTCTGGGGGGAAAGATCAGTGGAACGCCTGGAGAAATAGCTGTTTAAACTATTTCTCCGGGATTCCTGTTGAAGTTCCAGTGGGAGAATCCCATGGAAATCCTTCCCCATAATCGAGCCTGACACTAAGTACTGAGGGAGTGCTGCAATTTCAGATGTGCTGTTATTTGGATGAGAATTTAAACAAAGGATATATCTGTCTCTTCTGGTAAACATTAAAGATCCCATAAGATTGAAAACAGAGCAGGGAGCTTTTTCCCAGCCTGAACCAATAGCACCAAAAATTAATTATCTGATCATTCATCTTATTGCTGTTTGTGGGACTTTGGTGTGCACAAAATGGCTCCTGCATTCACCTAAAAAACAATAGCGACTGCACTTCAGAAGTAATTCAGTGAATGTCAAGCAGTTTGGGACATTCTGAGAGATGTGATGAAATGCTATATAAACGCAACTTCTTTCCTCTTTATTTGAAGGGAAGCAGTCAATGGGACCTACTCCCGGATGCCTCCAGGACTATAGATGCAGAATATTACACACCTGAAGGTAAAGTCGCTACTATGGCTGCATTTCAGCATTTGTCTATTGCAGCATAGCTTCCCATTACTGTAAAACATTTGGGGGGATGCTGGAAGGCAGGGTAATTGGCTCCTTTCCACCTGCCCGATGCTCTGTGATGAGCAATGAGCCAGAATTAGTCAACAATCTAACAGTAAGGGAACACCTAGCTAACAGTGACCATAGCACAATAGAATTCCATATTAGGTTCAGGAACATTTCCATTGTCCCAGCATACACAAACTTTTGGGGGAAGGGAGTTCCATATTTCTACTACCCTTTGTGCGGAAGTGCTTTCTGAATTCACTCATGGATGGCCTAGCTCTAATTTTAAGGTTATGTCCCTTGTCCTGGATTCCCCCACCAGAGGAAATAATTTCTCTGTATCTATCCTATCAAATCCCTTTATCATTTTAAACACCTCCGTTGGATCAATCCTTAACCTTCTATACTCACGGGAATACAAGCCAGGTTTATGTAACCCTTTTAGCCTTGGTATAATTCTGGTGAATCTGAGCTGCGCCTCCTCCATGGCCAATATATTCCTCTTGAGATTCAGTGTCCAGAACTGAACGGAATCCTCCAGATTGGAGCAGAAAGCTGTCCAAAGTGCGGGGCGGGGGGCGGGGGGGGGCCGTCGGGGGTAGTGGATTCTATAATTAGGGGGACAGATAGTATCCTTTGCAAGTAAGATCGAGAGTCCCACATGGTATGTTGCCTACCTGGTGTCAGGATGAAGGACATCTCGAACCGGCTTGAAAGGATATTGGAGAGGGAGGGGGAGGATCCAATCATTGTAGTCCATGTTGGGATCAACAACATAGGGAAGAATAGGCAAGAGGTTCTGTGTGGGGAGTACCAGGAACTAGGAGCTAAATTAAAGAACAGGACATAGAAACATAGAAACATAGAAAATAGGTGCAGGAGCAGGCCATTCAGCCCTTCTAGCCTGCACCGCCATTCAATGAGTTCATGGCTGAACATGAAACTTCAGTACCCCCTTCCTGCTTTCTCGCCATAACCCTTGATCCCCCGAGTAGTAAGGACTTCATCTAACTCCCTTTTGAATATATTTAGTGAATTGGCCTCAACTACTTTCTGTGGTAGAGAATTCCACAGGTTCACCACTCTCTGGGTGAAGAAGTTTCTCCTCATCTCGGTCCTAAATGGCTTACCCCTTATCCTCAGACTGTGACCCCTGGTTCTGGACTTCCCCAACATTGGGAACATTCTTTCTGCATCTAACCTGTCTAAACCCGTCAGAATTTTAAACGTTTCTATGAGGTCCCCTCTCATTCTTCTGAACTCCAGTGAATACAAGCCCAGTTGATCCAATCTTTCTTGATAGGTCAGTCCCGCCATCCCGGGAATCAGTCTGGTGAACCTTCGCTGCACTCCCTCAATAGCAAGAATGTCCTTCCTCAAGTTAGGAGACCAAAACTGTACACAATACTCCAGGTGTGGCCTCACCAAGGCCCTGTACAACTGTAGCAACACCTCCCTGCCCCTGTATTCAAATCCCCTCGCTATGAAGGCCAACATGCCATTTGCTTTCTTAACCGCCTGCTGTACCTGCATGCTAACCTTCAATGACTGATGTACCATGACACCCAGGTCTCGTTGCACCTTCCCTTTTCCTAATCTGTCACCATTCAGATAATAGTCTGTCTCTCTGTTTTTACCACCAAAGTGGATAACCTCACATTTATCCACATTATACTTCATCTGCCATGCATTTGCCCACTCACCTAACCTATCCAAGTCACTCTGCAGCCTAATAGCATCCTCCTCGCAGCTCACACTGCCACCCAACTTAGTATCATCCGCAAATTTGGAGATACTGCATTTAATCCCCTCGTCTAAATCATTAATGTACAATGTAAACAGCTGGGGCCCCAGCACAGAACCTTGCGGCACTCCACTAGTCACTGCCTGCCATTCTGAAAAGTACCCGTTTACTCCTACTCTTTGCTTCCTGTCTGACAACCAGTTCTCAATCCACGTCAGCACACTACCCCCAATCCCATGTGCTTTAACTTTGCACATTAATCTCTTGTGTGGGACCTTGTCGAAAGCCTTCTGAAAGTCCAAATATACCACATCAACTGGTTCTCCTTTGTCCACTTTACTGGAAACATCCTCAAAAAATTCCAGAAGATTTGTCAAGCATGATTTCCCTTTCACAAATCCATGCTGACTTGGACCTATCATGTCACCATTTTCCAGATGCACTGCTATGACATCCTTAATAATTGATTCCATAAACCTCAAGGGTTATAATCTCTAGATTATCACCTGAGCCACGTGCAAATGCTGTAGGGATAAAGTGGCTGAAGGAGTGGTGTGGGAAAAAGGGGTTCCATTTCACAGGGCATGGCACCAGTATTGCAACAGGAAGGAACTGTACCTTTGGGACGGGCTCCACCTGAACCGGTCTGGGTCTTAGTGGAAAGGATAAATAGGGCGGTCACAGGGACTTTAAATTAGTAAAGCTCGGGGCAGGGAGTGGGGGTGGGGGGGGCGGTGCTCAGGTGGAAAATGTAATACAAATAGTAATTCAAAAACCAACTAAAGGGAAGAGAGTAAAGTAACAGTCAGAAATTGTGCTTTAAGCACTACAGGTAAACGGCCAACTAAAATATATGAAGTGATTAAACTAGGAGAGAGAAATAAGAAACATGCAGCAAGACCTGGACAACATTCAGGCTTGGGCTGATGTGGAAAGTAACATTTGCACCACATAAGTGCCAGGCAATGAATATCTCCAACAAACGAGAGTTTAACCACCGTCCTTTAACATTCAACGTCATTGCCTGCGCCGAATCCCCCACCATCAACATCCTGGAAGTCATCATTGACCAGAAACTTAACTGGACCAGCCACATAAATACTGTGGCTACAAGAGCAGGTCAGTGTCTCACCTCCTGACTCCCCAAAGCTTTTCCACCATCTACAAGGCACAAGTCAGGAGTGTGATGGAATACTCCCCACTTACCTAGATGAGTGCAGCTCCAACACCACTCGAGAAGCTCAACTCCATTCAAGACAAAGCAGCCAGCTTGATTGACAACCTGTCTACCACCGGTGCAACGTGTCTGCAGTGTGTACCAAGGCTTCTTCAGCAGCACCTCCCAAACCCATGATTTCTATCACCTCGAAGGACAGGGGCAGCAGGCGCATGGGAACACCATCACCTGCAAGTTCTCCTCCAAGTTACACACCATCCTTACTTGGAAAAATGGCGCCGTTCCTTCATTGTCGCTGGATCAAAATCCTGGAACTCCGTCCCTGACAGCACTGTGGGAGTACCTTCACCACAAGGACTACAGCGGTTCAAGAAGGCGGTTCACCACCATCTTCTCAAGGACAATTAGGGATGGGCAATAAATACTGGCCTTGCCAGCGACACCCACATCCCATAAATGAATAACAAAAAGTGTGAGTAAAATAGCTGAAAGACAAGCTAAGGTGTGTGGCCCAAATAAGCGTTCTTTATACAAACGCATGGAGTATAAGGAATAAATTGAATGAACTGCAGGCGCAAATTCAAATTGGAGGGTATGACATGGTAGCCATTACTGAGACAAGGCTGCAAGACAGTCAGGACTGGGAACTAAATATAGCAGGTTATAAGGTCTACAGGAAAGATAGGGAAAATAGCAGACGGGGAGGAGTAGTTTCAGTGATTAAGGTTGAAACCACTTCAATGATAACAGAGGATATAACAAGAGGTAAGCAAGCAATGGAGACTTTATGGGTAGAATTAAGAAATAGGAAAGGATTTAACACTGTAGTGGGAGTTGTGGATAAATTCCCCAATAGCTGTGAGGTGCTAGATTGCATAAATGCAGAGATTAAACAAACCTTCAGCAAATGCAGTGATTTTATTGGGGGATTTTAATTTTCATATACATTGGGATAAGCAGACGAGCACCTGTCAGAAAGGTAGTAAATTTATTGAGTGTGACTGGGATAGTTTTCTACAACAATATGTCCTAGGGGCAACAAGGGGGCATGCCATATTAGATTTAGTAATGAATAATGAGCCAGATTTAGTTAACAGCCTAACTGTGTGTGATCATTTATCCAATAACAATAACATAATAGAAACAAACATAGAAAATAGGTGCAGAAGTAGGCCATTCGGCCCTTCGAGCCTGCACCGCCATTCAATGAGTTCATAGCTGAACATGCAACTTCAGTACCCCATTCCTGCTTTCTCGCCATACCCCTTGATCCCCCTAGTAGTAAAGACTACATCTAACTCCTTTTTGAATATATTTAGTGACCTCAACAACTTTCTGTGGTAGAGAATTCCACAGGTTCACCACTCTCTGGATGAAGAAGTTTCTCCTCATCACGGTCCTAAATGGCTTACCCCTTATCCTTATACTGTGACCCCTGGTTCTGGACTTCCCCAACATTGGGAACATTCTTCCTGCATCTAACTTGTCTAACCCCTTTAGAATTTTAAACGTTTCTATGAGATCCCCTCTCATTCTTCTGAACTCCAGTGAATACAAGCCCAGTTGATCCAGTCTTTCTTGATATGTCAGTCCCGCTATCCCGGGAATCAGTCTGGTGAACCTTCGCTGCACTCCCTCAATAGCAAGAACGTCCTTCCTCAAGTTAGGAGACCAAAACTGTACACAATACTCCAGGTGTGGCCTCACCAAGGCCCTGTACAACTGTAGTAACACCTCCCTGCCCCTGTACTCAAATCCCCTTGCTATGAAGGCCAACATGCCATTTGCTTTCTTAACCGCCTGCTGCACCTGCATGCCAACCTTCAATGACTGTCCACAGTAAACTGGGAAAATCTGTTCACGGGTAAAACGACAGAAGGTCAGTAGGAGATGTTCAGAAAATAATTTAATGATACAGAAACAGTTTATACCCCTGAGGAGCAAGAACTCTACTTCCCCCCAAAAACAGCCATGGATGACTAAAGAGGTAAGGGACAGTATAAAACTAAAAGAAAAATCATACAAAAATGCACAAAATAGCACAGATCCTGGCGAATGGGAAAGATACAAAGAGCAGCAAAGGGTCATAAAACAGATAGCAAGAGCTACAAAAGCTAGAAATTGGCTGAGCGGCAGGAGACAGAGAGTAGGGATAATGGGTAGATACTCTAATTGGCAGAATGTGACTAGTGGTGTCTCGCAGTATTGCGGCCTCAACTATTCACCGTATTTATTAATGACTTAGACGATGGCATGTAAAGTCATAAATCCAAATTTGCCGATGGCACAATTGTACGCAGTGTAAACGAAAGTATAAAATTACAAAGGGATATTGATAGATTAAGTGAAAGGGCAAAAAACTGTGGCAAATGGATTTCAATGTAGGCAAATGTGAGGTCATCCACTTTGGACCTAAAAAGGATAGAACAGGGTACAGATTGAACCTCTCTTATCCGGGACTCTCTTATCTGGCACCATCCATCGTCCGGTACCATTCGCGGCCGTCGGGTGGCGCATGCGCAGATAATTCTTTTCATACTCACCAATATTCTCTGCTCTCCTGAAGACGGATAAGGGGTAGAAGTTATGCTGCAGCTATACAAAACCTAGGTTAGACCATACCTGGAGTAATGTGAGCACCACACCTTAGGAAGAATATATTGACCTTGCAGAGTATGCAGTGTAGGTTTACCAGAATGATACCCGGACTTCAAGGGTTAAGTTACGAGGAGAGATTACACAAATTAGGGTTGTATTCCCTCGAATTTAAAAGCTTAAGGGGTGAACTGATCGAAGTTTTCAAGATATTAAGTGGAACAGACAGGGTAGATAGAGAGAAACTATTTCCGCTGGTTGGTGAGTCTAGGACTCGGGGACATAATCTAAAAATTAGAGCCAGACCTTTCAGGAGTGAAATTAGGAAACACTTCTACACACAAAGGGTGGCAGAAGTTTGGAACTCTCTTCCGCAAAAGGCAATTGGTGCTAGATCAATTGTTCATTTAAAATCTGAGATTGCTAGCTTTTTGTTCAGCAAAGGTATTAAAGTATATGGGCCAAAGGCGGGTATATGGAGTTAGGTCGCAGATCAACCATGATCTCATTGAATGGCGGAACAGGCTTGAGGGGCTGAATGGCCTACTCCTTTTCCTATGGGATCTGACCAAGGCTGCATACAGCCGAAGCAATACAGTACTGCCATGCTCTGCAGACACCACTCACCATTCCTCTAACAGGTGTCTGCAAGGTGTCTCCACTGTCTCCTTTGTGATGGAATGTTTGCTGCATTTGCTGCAGTCTTTTTTTTCCTCACACCTTAAAGATTCCAGAACTTCCAAACTCTCTAAAACTGGATAATCACTTCTGAAGCAATGGTCCTTGCTGTGACAACTTCTCAGCATTTTCAACTGGAAACTTCTACAGGCTTTTTTATGGCTGGTGCACTGAATTCAAATCAATTTTCATTTTCTGTAGAAAGATGAGCCAAACAAATGTTTCTCCATGCAGGTTTCCTTCTTTCCTTAAAACGATTGGCTCCTTTAAGTGCTTTGAATTTAATTGTAAAAGTCACATTTGTTACATTGAAGGGTCACAATTAAGGATTTCTGAATTTATTATTAATTTATAAATATCTTACTGAGGCTGTCCCAAGAGCTTGGAGGGTATATACACAACATTGTGTAGTAATGAGTCAAATAGACTAGGAGGGTTCGGAGTTCAATCCCTCCTCTGAGTTACGATCCCAACTGGACTGTGGTGGGGATAGTACAATTGGCCTGTGTTCTTAAGCTTGCAAGGGTTATCCTTGACCCTTGCTGGAAGTTTAGCTGCGCATACGACAAGCAAAGACAATTCGGGCGAGTCGGTGAGGACCAATGTTCCCTCTAATTTTTTTCTGTACTGAGCGGGCCATGAACTTCTTTGAGCGCGACCTTTGCGTCTGTGGCCAAATTTTACAACAACTTTTACAACAACAGTAACCACTTAAGAGCATATGTACAGTAATGCCATATTGCCACCTCACTGTCTCACATCATGAGACAATCAGACAAGGTTCTATACAGGTTTAACATAACTTTTGAATTCAGTTCCTTTAGAAATGAACCCCAGTCGCTCTCTCCCCCAGTCTCTCTCTCCCCCAGTGCTTTTATGGCTTTTTTTTAACCTGCATTGCTACTTTTAATGATTTGTAAATCTATACCCCTATATCCTTTTGCAGCTCTACTCCACTTACATTCTTATTTTCCAAGGAGTAGCTGGCCTTTTTATTCCTCTTACCAAAATGCACCACCTCACACTTAGCTATATTGAAATTAATTTGTCATTTACATGCCCATTCTGCAAGTTTGTTTATGATAGAATTAATTTACAACTTTTAGTTTGTTGTACAAACTCCCTCCCCCAGTCTCTCTCGCTCTCTCTCCCCTTCCCACACCCAGTCTCTCTCGCCCCCCAGTCTCTCTCGCACCCTCCCCAGTATCTCTCTCTTCCCGCAGTCTCTCTCTCGCTTCCCCCAGTCTCTCTTTCTCTCTTCCCCCAGTCTCTCTCTCCCCCCAGTCTCTCCCTCCCACCACCCCCCCCCCACCCCCCTCCCTGGTCTCTCTTTCTCTCTCCCCAAGTCTTCCTCTCTCTCTCTTTCAGTCACTCCCCCGTCTCTCTTTTTCCCTCTCCCAGTCTCTCTCTCACACCCAGTGTCTCCCTCTACCTCCCCCAGTCTCTCTCCACCCAAGTCTCTCTCTCCCTCCCCCAGTCTCGCTCTCTCCCTCCCTCAGTCTCTCTCTCTCCCTCCCTTCTCCAGAGTCTCTCTCTCTCTCTCTCTCTTTCCCTTCCCCAGTCTCTCCATTTCCCCCAGGTCGCTCTCTTGCTCCCTTCTCCAATCTCTCTCTCTCTCTCACTCCCTCCCCCAGTCTCTCTCTCTCTCCCCCCCCCCCCCAGTATCTCTAGCCCAGTCTCTCCCCCAGTCTCTCTTGCCCTCCCCCAGTCTCTCTCTCTCCCCAATCTCTCACTTTCTTCCCTCCCCAGTCCCTCTCACTTTCTCTTCCTCCCCCATCTCGCTCTCTTTCTCTTTCTCCCCCAGTCTCCCCCACTTTCTCTCCCTCCCCAGTCTCTCTCTCCCCCTCCCAGTCTACATCTGTCTCCCTCGCCTCTCTCTCTCCCCAGTCTCTACCCCAGTCTCCCTTTCTCACCCTTAGTCTCTCTCTCTCTCGCCCCCCCAGTCTCCCTTCCCCCCTCATCTCTTTCTCTCTCCCCAAGTCTCTCTCTTCCCCCCGTCTCTCTCTCTCTCTCTCTCTCCCCCCATCTCTCTCCCTAGTCTCTCCCCCTCCCCCGTCTTTCATTCTCTCTCTTTCATAATCTCTTTTTCTGTCTCTCTCTCTCTCGTTCCCCAGTCTCTCACCCAGTGTCACCCTCTCCCTCTCTAGTCTCTCACCACCAAGTCTCTCTCTCTCTCCTCCCAGTCTCCCTCCCACTCCCCACTCCCCAATCTCTCTCTCTCTCTCTCTCCCTCCCCAGACCCTCTCTCTCTCTCTCTTCCCCCAGTCCCTCTCTCTCTCCCTTCCCCCAGGCTCTCTCTCGCTCTCTCTTCCCCCGGTCTCTCTCCCCTCCAGTCTCTCTCTCTCTCCACCCACCCCCCCAGTCTCTCTCTCTCTCTCTACCAACCCCAAGTCTCTCTCCCTCACCGCTCCTCCCCCGCCACCCCCCGGTCTCTCTCCCCAAGTCTGCCTCTCTCTCCCCAAGTCTGCCTCTCTCTCTCTCAGTCTCTCTCCCTGTCTCTCTCTTTCCCTCCCCCAGTCTCTCTCTTTCCCTCCCCCAGTCTCTCTATCTCTCCACAGTCTCTCCCCACCTAGTCCCTCTCTCCCTTCCCCAGTCTCGCTCTCTCTCCCTCCCCCAGCCTCGCTCTCCCTCCCCCAGGTTGATCCCTCTCTCTCCCTTCTCCAGTCTCTCTCTCTCACTCTCTCCCTCTCTTCCAGTCTCTCACTTCATTCCATCCCCAGTCTCTCCCACTTTCTCTCCCTCCCCCAGTCTCTCGCTCTCTTTCTTTCTCTCCCCCAGTCTCCCCCACTTTCTCTCCCACCCCAGGGTCTCTCTCTCTCTCCCCATCTCTCTCTTGCTCCTCCCCAGTCTCGTCCCCCCCCCCACACCAATCTCTTTCTCTCCCTCCCCAAGGCTCTCTCTTCCCCCAGTCTCTCTCTCCTAGTCTCAGTCTCTCCCTCTCCCCCCAATCTGTCTCTCTCTTTTTCACATTCTCTTTCTGTCTCTCTCTCTCTCCCTCCCCAGTTTCTCTCTCTCTCACAGTGTCTCCCTCACCCTCATCCAGTCTCTCTCCACCAAGTCACTCTCCCCCTTCCCCAGTCTCGCTCTCTCTCCCTCTCCCAGCTTCTCTCCCTCCCCCAGGTTGATCCCTCTCCCTCCCTTCTCCAGTCTCTCTCTCTCGCTCCATCCCCCAGTCGCTCTCTCTCTCTCTCCCCCCCTCCCTCACCTGCGCCCCCCCCCCCCCCCCCCGGTCTCTCATGCTCTCCCTCCCCCAGTCTATTTCTCCCCAGTCTCTTTATCTCCATCAGTCTCTCTTCCCCCCACCCCTCCCCATCTCTCTCCCTCCCCTCTCTCTCTCTCCAGTCTCTCTCTCTCTCCCCAAGTCAATCTCTCTGCCTCAGTCTCTCTCTCTCCCCAGTCTTTCTCTCTATTGTGTTCCTAACACAGATGAGGCTGCACACAGGGAGGTTAAAGTAACAGTGACCTCAGTCTTTAATAAGACACTCCAGAGTGAGGAACAGGCCTTAGGGGCCGGCTTATATACAGTGCTCCCAAGGGATGCTGGAATCCCTTGGGACTTCAGAGGATGAGCTCCCTGGTGGCAGAACATGGGAGTGCATGCTTTACATCACTCCCCCCGCAAAGTCAATGTGAAAACTATTTACAAGGCGAGGCGGTCGGGAGCCTTTCTTTCCCTGGTGGACCGGCTCGGTACAAATGTCTGTTTTGGTGTGTTGGCTGTGCCCTCGCTGGGCTGGCGTATTGTTGGCCCTGCAGGGTTGCTGGGTGAGCCTGGCCTTGCTGGGCTGTTGGGCATGATGCGTTCGATTTCCTGGTCCGGGGTGGTGTCGTTGATCCTTTGGGTATGTGTTGTGGGCTCGAAAAAGGTGATGTCTCCTGTGGGTTGTTCAGGGCAGTCTGTGAACCGCAGCCTCGTTTGGTCCAGGTGCTTTCTGCAAATTTGTCCATTGTCTAGTTTGACTACAAACTATTCCCTTCTTTAGCTATCACCGTGCCCGCGATCCACTTGGGACCATGTCCATAGTTTCGCACATATACAGGGTCATTCAGATCAATTTCCCGTGACACAGTGGCGTGACCATCGTTTACATTTTGTTGCGGCCGCCTGCTCTCTACCTGATCATGCAGGTTGGGGTGAACCAGCGAGAGTCTGGTTTTAAGTAGCGTTTTCATGAGTAGCTCAGCCGGGGGCACCCCTGTGAGCGAGTGGGGTCTCGTGTTGTAGCTGAGCAGTACTCGGAACAGGCGGGTTTGGAGTGAGCCTTCTGTGACTCGTTTAAGGCTCTGTTTGATTGTTTGTACTGCTCGCTCTGCTTGCCCACTGGAGGCTGGTTTAAATGGGGCCGAGGTGACATGTTTGATCCCATTGCGGGTCATGAATTCTTTAAATTCGGCACTGGTGAAACATGGCCCATTGTCACTGACCAGTATGTCAGGCAGGCCATGGGTGGCAAACATGGCCCTCAGACTTTCAATGGTGGCGGTGGCGGTGCTTCCCGACATTATTTCACATTCAATCCATTTTGAAAAAGCATCCACCAGCACCAGGAACATTTTACCGAGAAACAGGCCTGCATAGTCGACATGGATCCTCGACCATGGTCTGGAGGCCAGGACCACAAACTTAGTGGTGCCTCTCTGGGCGCATTGCCCAACTGAGCATATACGCTGTATTGCCGTACACAGGACTCCAAGTCAGAGTCGATACCAGGCCACCACACGTGGAATCTGGCTATCGCTTTCATCATTACGATACCCCGGTGTGTGCTGTGGAGATCCGAGATGAATGTCTCCCTGCCCTTTTTTGGTAGCACCACGCGGTTACCCTACAACAGGCAATCTGCCTGAGTGGACAGCTCGTCCTTTCTCCGCTGGAACGGCTTGATTGGCTCTTGCATTTCAACGGGTCAGCTGGCCCAGCTCCCATGCAGTACACAGTTTTTTACTAG